>NC_072772.1:5688182-5765682 GCF_022539595.1 Amphiprion ocellaris
TGGAGCAGTAGATGGTGTATTTGCGGATGATTCCATTTGGCTTGTGAGGGGGTAACCACGATACTACGACACTGCTGGCGGAGGAGGGCACAGCTTTGATGCCAGCTGGGGGTCCGGGGTCTGAATCATAAAGGGAAAGAAATGGAGGGCAGAGTAAAATGTGAGCCAGTTATTTTTTTTTTTTTTTTTTGGTGTATTTACCATAAACATAATTAGGCACCTTGTAATATTCCCTGATATCTTTATTCTTTGAAGTAAATTGGATATCTTTGGGGTTTGGACTCCTGGTTTGGAAAAACAAGCGATCAGAAAAGGCTGGTTTAGGTAAAATCGCAAAAGAAATATTTCGTGCTTATCTCATCTTTATCCTCCAAACATCATGAGTCAAGATGATGATTAGCAGACTGTATTATAAATGTGTTTTGGCTGCAGCACCTACTTAAACTGTTTTCTCCGTATCCTTCTTTGGCCATGCACCACCAATCTCCTATGTTGATTTATAATTTTTCAATATGTAAAATTCATTTTCTATCAGGCATTTTACCAAAGACATAAGACACATTCTAATTACTGACTGTGGTTAACTGCTTTTAGAGCAAGTTAATTCAGTTTAACTGCTATTAATTTAAACTATTGGTATGCTAACTTCTAATCATGGCTATTCGGCCTGAAAATCAGGAAAATTAAAATTACGAAACCCACAAAGATTTTCTGTATGATTCAAAAGGTAGGTTTTTATATCTACTTTACAGTCTTATCATTAGTAAGAAAATCATTTCTTTAAGATCAACAAAATAATGATCATGATTATGAATACATTTACAGAAGGAGGGTTGAACATCCTAAAGGAATTAGAGAGAAATTTATCAGAAATGTATCATGATGAACATAGAATCCACAATTCAGCACATATGGAATCAAGTGCTGTAGCTCCCCGGGGTGAGGGCCCTCAGTAAAATCAAGAAAAAGATCTCCATCTTCATCATTCTTACGCTTACTGACTACTGTTTTTGTGCATCTCAGAGACGGAAGCAGAGAACGGCAGGCTGAGAATTGGCTGTTTGCACAATTCCACTGCAAACACTTTTCTGTGCGCTACAGACAGAACCGAGGGCAAAAGGAAGGGTGAGACCGAGAGAGATAGAGAACGTTTGTGAAGAGGTTGCCCCTAGACACAGTGTCAACCCGCATCAGGGAGAGAAAAAAAAAAGACACACTCCGTTTTCCCCTGATAAACGCACATACTCACACTCATGCACACACACTCAAAAGACTAACATAATACAAATATTTGAAGAGCTATTGCAGAGAGGCCAGCTCATAAAATGGAGATATGGTGAGGAAAAGAGAATAAAGGCCTTTTCTGAAATGACACTTCTTAGAATCTCTACTCCCCCCCTCTTTCCCTTCATTTTTTCCATCTCCAGACGCCTGCCTCCTCCTCTGCCTGGCCCCAGGGAGGGAGAGGAGAGGCGGATACGGATGTAATCCACAGCCCGCCAGTGTAAGCACAAAATTAATTCTCTAAGCCACAAAGAATTAATCCCTCGCCTTGTGCTGGGTGCTGAGCTAGACTTGCACATAAACAATAGCGCCTATACACACATGGACGCTTGTGCACGCAAAACCAATGCAAAGACATGTACACATGCAAACACACACTTAACCCCCACAACACACACTTCCACATATTCACATGCACAACCCTTAGGGTCCTTAACCACACACACTTTTTGGCTTCTTAATTCTCATTAGCACTGGTAATGGCACATCAGAGCACAAAGAGGTTTTAATCAGCAACCTCAGCCTTACAAAGACCCTCTCTACCCCCGCTGGCTCTCTGCCTCCCACACTGCTGCCTAAACCAAGGAGAAAAACCCTGAAACCTGCCCCAAAGATGTGATAAAAGCAAATTACATATTATTGTAGGTCAGTTCATTACTTGGATTATCTGTATAGAAAGAGCTTCAAAAGAAAGAAATAAAAAAAGACTCACAGTCTTCGCGGGTTTGGATATACAGGACGTTGCTCCGGACACCATCCCCAGCCTGGGTGTAAGCCAGCACCTGGATGCTGTAGTTGGTGAACTTCTCCAAACCTCTGAGCTCCACCTGCTCCTTGGTGGTTGTGATGTTCTGCATTTCACCCCACTCTGAGAGTTGACAAGAAACAGATAAGGTCAGAGAAAAGATTGAGTCATGTAATTTAATCAACTGGAATTGGGATGATGGATGCACTCAACACACCTCCATCTGGGAAGACGGCCCAAAACACGACTCGGTATCCCTTCAACACGCCATGTAGCGTCATTCTGGGAGGCTCAGCCCATGTGATCACGGCCTCATCAGATGTTACAGAGATGGCTCGCACGTTCTGAGGAGGCTGACTGGGCACTGAAGATGAGAGAGAGAAGAGAAAAGGTCAGATAAGTTATCAAAACCATGTATCCTTGGTTATCTAAACGTATGTATTCCACAGTTAATTTAATAAGAAAGGTCTGTTCATTGATGGGTGAAAAACAATCACAACTTGTTTGATAGCTGAGCTAAATGCACAGATAAACCAGAGAAAATCAAGGACTTTTTTTAACGCCTTTACCCTCTGAAACCAAAACCCAACCAGCAGGTCTGACAAGGCATGTTGTCTTTTTTACCAAATTGCCAAACTGGCATCACTTATCAGAGACAGAAGCTGTAAAAACAGAAATAATCCAAGAATTTTTAACTTTCTGAGGCTCATGTGCGACATGCCGTACCGTTGGGGAAATTAACATAATATAAGCTCAAAATCATTCTGTTTTACTGAAATCCCTTTTCTCTACAAATCTCACTACAAAATTACATCATCCAGATTCTGCCCAAGAGTCACGTGACAAAAATTCTGAGACATTTTGGCTGAATTTGGGTGGACTGTAGGCTCTGATTATACATAGCAGATAGGAGACAAGTATGGGAAGAAATTAAAAATTTAAGTAGGAAAATATCAATAGCATGTAGAGTCGCTTTTTAAAAAAATGATTTATGGCAATATATTTTTTATATTACATTGTGGCGGTTCAATTAAAAGCCCCTTTATGTGCCAAAGCGTCCTGGGCAAAGACCTGAAGCCCAGGTTGCTTGCAACAGTGGGTGAGCATCTTGCGTAGCAGCTCAGCCGCTATTGGTGTTTAAGTGTGCGTGTGAATGCGTAAATGTGAAACTCACTGTGCGGCGCTTTGTAGAATGAAGCTACAGTAAACGCTACATAAGTGTGGACTATTTACCATTTAACTGAGTCATACTGCATTGAAGACATGTTGTGAGTTGGTTATTGTGGTTGTGCTGTTTCCATAGAGGTACAGGACTTTATACTGCAGTGAAAAATGAACCCACAGTGAGCAAAAAGGTGCCAAAAATAAATAAAACGCAGAGAAACTGCTTGGTGTTCTGCAGTTTAGCATCCAGTTTCCTGGATGACTGGAAAATGACTTTATTCCATATTATGATCGGGCCCTTCAACCATTCAGAGATGTTTAAGGGGTTTCAGTAATTTTTTTTAAACGTGTAGGTTGGAAATATATTATGATAATATCAGAATTGTCTGATATTATCATCTTTTCTGTATGAACTTGTTGAAAGTCTTTGTTAAAGCTATATGAGTGAGATATTCAAACTTAAGACTCCATGATCTGTTTTTTTTTTTAAGAACTGCATCATTCGATGCATTAGGTGGAAATAGTCAGGCTGTCTTTTGGGTCATTTTTTAATTTTACATATTTTCTGATGTGAGAATAAAAAAATGGGATTTCTACTAGGAGTAATCTTCTGTGGGCTTTAACAATGTATAGCTACACAGTAAGAATTTGCATTGGCCCCTGGCCTGAGGACAATCATTAAGTTATTTTCTCCATGCTAATGCAAAGGTTGACACCATCTCTTTAAAATTAGGACTCCACTGGATAGCGGATAAATAAAGTGATAGACATTTCTGAAACCCTTAAAGACATTTCCATATCAAACCTGAAGTGAGTGAACAGCTTAGCGATAGATAAAAAGCTCATGACATGTGTCTAGCCTGATGTATAGAACCATCTCTCCCTCTCTGTACAAGCCTCTCTCTGTCCCCACCAGTCCAGGTGTCTTCTCTGTTGGCTACCACTGACCACTAGTCATTCAGCCTTTGAATAACGCCCACTGTTGGGGATAAACAGAAGTCAACTTGTGAGAGAAGGAAGGGCAGGAAGAGAGGAAGACAGCTGACTGAAAGACAGAGTGCAATGAAAGAGAAAGACTGGGCCAAGTCCACCAGGGAATTTCTCTGCAGCTGGTGAGGAGAGAGGAGGTGGGGAGGAGGATGGAGGAAGGGAGGGAAAGGAGAAAGAAGGATTAGAAAACTAAAAACAGGGGTTTTGCATAAATAAACCTTAGGTTCCAAGACTAAATAATGACAAGGCAGCAAAATATAGTGCAGACTCCCCCTTTTCACTTTTAGCAGAAGCAAAACAAGGATGAGAGTAAACAGGTGAGTGGGTTAGAGTGCCTCCAAATTGCCTGTAAAAGGATTTCGGTAGGGTTAAACAGATAAGTAAAAAATGATTTTTAAAAAAGCACCCTACACAAAGAACTGTACAGATGTTGAGGAGAAAATATAGGATTATAATGAGAGGCAGTTTTGGACTTGGGCTAGAGGGAGGACGAGACGGGGGTGAGGGACAGAGGAAGGGAGGAAGAGAGTTAAAAGCAAGGGGAGCAAGGGAAGGGCAGAAAAAGATGAAAAGAGGGAGCAGAGAGACAATGCGCTCAGCTGTGGATAATTACAGCAGGAAGCTAGCGGAGGGAAGGAGAGAGAGATAGACAGAGAGACAAGCTAATTATAATTATTTTTAGTATGCTTGTTGTTATCACTATTATCATAATGGCCATCAATATCACTGTCGCCACGGTGACAGCCACAGGAAAGAATTGGAGGGCTCTGTCTCCTCTGGACCAATGGGGCTCAGCCAACTGTTTACTGGGTGGACAGGGAAGTATATGATGCATGTGTGTGAATTTGTTAGTGGGTAGATTTTTTTCTTTTATCTTTAAAGATGTTTTTATCGGTTTTAATGTTAACAGCTGTCAATTTGTTTTCACTTTCCTGAGCTCTTTAATGACCAAAAGGCAATGAATGTAGCTTGCTTAGAAAATGAATAAAAAGGAAAAGGTCCATGGTCGAGTAAATAATGGCCTTTGGAAAACAAGTCTGATCCATGTATAGACTAAATTAAATCCAGTAGTCCACCATCCTAGTGCCTTACATGAGCCTCTTCCATGTCTCCACAATTTCATTTCATTCAGCCTACTTTCAATTTTTTCTATGGATAGTCTGATAATTTATATGTAAATATGAATGCAGAACGTGGCATCTTCAAAGAAGTTGGTAAGTTTTAGTGGCACAATTTGAATGCATTTTAGTTCACAAAATATCTTGTGTTTTCACAGATGTCCAATAAATTTGGTAAAAACTTAACTTTGAAGAACACAAGATTTATTTGTGTGCATCCAGGATAAGCTTTATTTTCCCCCATAAGATTACCTACAGATTGTTGGAATCTCTCACCTTGTGCATTTTCTTGCAAAAACACTTACATATTAAATGCAGTTAAAAGAAAGTCTAAATATCTTGCAGCCTAAGAAGAGTTTTTTTTTTTTTTTTTTTACTCCCTAAGTATTTTGGCTGTTTATTCATTCATTCATCTTTTCACCTCTCAGTATTCTAACATCAAACCAAGTAACAATCAGGATGCATGGCAGTATCTCCAAATGTCTCACTATACAAGTATCATTCGATTCTCTCAGTGCTGCTGAATGGATCCTGTGTCTATGAGACTATGTGTGTCCTTGGTATTTGTAAGAAGCGTTTGGATTCCAGCAGCCAACATTCATTCTTGTTGAGAGAACAGAGAGAATGTAGTAATTTTAGGTTACAAAGCATGGCATGATTTGACAGAGATCAGACTCAGAGGAAGCAAAAAGAACAATGGCAAGAGAAAAAGTGGTGCTTTAACTGTGGATCAGAGCGAAAGCAGACGGAGGCTGATATTTGATCGGACTGACAGTTTACTGTTCCACTGTAAATAATGCATTGTGCTGTTTAATTTACTACTGCTGGTCACTAAAGCAGCTCACGTTAACAGTATAAGCAAACCAAGGGGCAATACAATCTTTTTTCATTCTGTACACGTTCAGACATGTTCTATGTGTTCTACACTGAGGTCCTCACCATCTTCCAGTGTCGTAGCATTAATCTCTGAGCTTGAGGGCCCTGTGCCAGCTCTGTTGAAGGCCTGGACAACGACACCGTACTGGGCAAATTTCTTCAGGTTGTCCAGGGTGTAGACCTCACTGTCCCCAGTGGCCTTCATCTCCACAATGCTGTACTGGCCATTACTGCCTGGTCCGTTCTCTCTGTAACCGATCTGGTAACCACGAATCACCCCATTCTGCAGCTCCTTCCTCGGAGCCTAAAGGATGACATAAGAAAAACGATACTCACATAAGATTCATATTCATATAAGGTGTCAGATTCAGACTTGAACCCCAAAATCTGTCAGTGGGTTTGAAAGCAAGGAAAAAGTAGCATCTTTTCAAAATTGGCCAAATTACACTATTTAATTGAACAAGAAACTATAAAAACAGAAGTGATTGCCAGATTTTGAACTTTTGGATGAGTACCATCTATGACATGCCATTTGGTCGAGGAAATGAACCAAGCCTAAGTTTAAAATTTTGGATACTTCATCAAAATCACTTCATTCTACCTGCTCCATTTCAGAATTTGCCTAAAGTTAACAGTTCCCATTAAAAACAAAACAAAAAAAAAACTCAGCATCTATTACAACTGGGAAGCCAGCACTGACAAAAATTTAGGGACTTTTCGGGTGAACTGCAAGCCTTGTTTACACAGAACAGGTCAGAGACAAGTATTGAAACAAATTAGAAGTTGTAAGTAGTAAAGCATCTGTAGTATGTATAGTAACAATTTTTGAGTCTTGGTAACACCTGTGAGCACTTGGAAGGACGCTGTCCATATTGATTGCAGGGAATTTCAGATATTTTAAAAATAAGACATCAAAGAAATCCAGCATTTGTTTTTCTATTTTTATGACTGAAGGTAATATAACTGTGTCATACTGGAGAAAAGATATTTGATTTCGCTCTACTTCTAGCCATGGTTGTGCTGTTTCTAGAGGCGCATGACTTTTTATTGCTGTGACAAATTAGGCCACAGTGAGTTGAAATGTGACAGGAGCAGATCTCGGTCAAAAACTGCTTGAGGTCAAGAGGGTTAATACATGACGGCAAATAGAAAAGCCTAATGAAGTGACATAGGGGCAAGGGTAACACTACAAATAATCCTGGAGGAATTCCATAGCTGTTCAGAAGACAAACGCTTGTGATGCTTTACCTTCCAGGTGACTCTGATACTCTGAGAGGTCACAGGCTGCAGGATCACATCCATGGGAGGACCATCAGGCTCTGCAGAGAGAGGAATTTCACTGTCAGACTAACATTCTGTGGCTTTCATGTCCTCATTAAGACTCAGTTCACTAAAATATTCAGGTCAGCAACTAAAAAAAATATTTTTCTCAGTTTTATTGAGAGACATTCAATATAAAATTCTTTTCAAGGACAGATGCCAAGACAGATGCTGACTGCTAATGTAACAAGCGAAAGTAAAACCTGTGCAGACATCGCTATGAGTAGAAAGTGGTGTCGTCTAGAGACTTACGTGCTTCCTCCGTGCTGATGGTGAGTTCCTTGCTGGCCTCGCTCTTGCCTATAGCGTTGTAGGAGTACATGCGGATGCTGTAGACAGAGGCGGGGTGAAGGTCTACTATATTGGCTTGATTGTTGGTGGGAGAGATGTTTCGAGTGGCGTGTTTCAGCTCCCAGGAATCTGAACAAGCAGAGGAGAATAAAGTGCTGTTTTTGTTGCTGTTTTTGTTGCCATCATTTTTCCACTTCAATAGCCACCATTAATGTATTTGGGAATTTATATATTCCTACTCTTAGCCATCTTGTTTTTCTTGAAAATTGGGGCATTTTACATTTTGACATTGACAGTCAATTTAAACCGGCTTTTTTAGTGGTTTAAATAAAGAAGAGTTGCAGCCACAGCCTAGCGTATTATTCAACTATCTTCATTTCACATACAGTGAGGAATACATTGTGCTGCTTTTACTTACCGGTTTTGTTCTTATATTCAATATCGTATGAGGTAATGACGCTGTTTCCATCAAATCTCTGTGTCCACCTGAGATTCATACTCCGATCTTTCACTTCTCGCACCTCCAACTCCGGGGGATCTGGAGGCTCTGAGGATTTAAGGGGGAGACAGTGAACAAAGGGAGGTAAGAAAAAGGAGAAGAAGTTAGCACTAAAACAGAGATAATTTTAGATGTGAGGAGGGAAGAGCAGGTTTTTCTAGCTTTTATCAATTTAAAAAGGAGACGCTACAGTCAGTGCATGCATTTGCACATGAATGGTTACCTTGCACAGTGAGCTGGATAAGGCCTCGTCCTTCTCCGTAAGAGTTGATGGCATGACAGGAGAAAAAGACTGAATCCTCACGCTCTGCTGGCTTTAGCTGAAGTGAGAAAAAGGAGAAAGAGAAACGTCAAAGAGACAAACAACTCTATCTTTGTGTAGGCAAATTGTGTAGAGCACAGCTTTGTGATGGAGAAGTGCCTTGGTGAGAGTTTTTTTCCTTTTATCCCACTTGTTTGGTATTTAGGTGACAAGGAGAGGTGCAAAAGGCAAAGAGTCACCAATCAAGTGATAGTCTGCAATTTTTGTGCTAAGATTTGCCACCCGCCTGCTTGAAAAATGTCCAAAAGTGTGTTTTATCCGACACTACTTTTGTTACTTTAGCAGGTGAAAGTGTATCCTCACAGACCTTTGCAAAATTACACAAACCCCACTCAAACAGTTTTTGCTTTTACTTTAAAGACATATATTCTTAAATTATAAATTGAGATACAAGACAATGCCCAACAAAGAGTTTTTTTCTGACTGTGGCAATAATACCAGCAGTAAAGAGCAACATTTTTAGCCATCACGGATGCTTTTCTTTTCAGATGGATTACCGACATTACAAACCTTGAAGCTGATAGGCACGTGTTCCATCTGAAGCTTCAAATGTGAGCTGGGCTCATGTCAAAGCATGGTTGCAGACACCAAACCCACTGAAGTTACTTTGACTAAATCGTGTAAAATGCACAGAATTTGCTTGGTGCTCTGATATAACTCTAAACAGCTAGTTATAAGTGATAAAATGGCACTCACACACAAAAAGTAGATTTTTCTCCTTTTTACATCGGCAAGCTCCTTCAGTACCATTTGGTAACATCCCAGGCACCCCATCACCAGGCTGACAAAAGCTTATACTTCTAAAGACCACGTATATTATGGCAGTCTTGAGTTCTCAATGACTCCTACAACTCTTGACGTCCTTTGGTATTTTTTACCTCAATTAGGCACCTTTGGTATCTGTCCACAAGCTTCTAGTTGTATGTTTGACCTCCTCTTGACAGAATTGGTGCAGTTCAACTAAATTTGTTGGATTTCTGACACAGACTTGCTTCTTCATCACAGTCCACAGGTTCTTGATGGGGTTTAAGTCAGGACTTTGAGGAGAGACCAGTCTTAAACCTTAGTTACAGCCTGATTTCTCTACTACTTTTGTTTGGGGACATTATCTTGTTGGAACATCCAGCTGTGTATAAGACTAACCTTCTGGCTGATGATTTTACGTTTTCCTGAAGAATGTGGAGGTAATCTTCCTTCTTCATTATTGAATTTTCTTTGTGAAACAACAACAGTTCCACTGGGACCAAAACAGCCCCAAAGCATAATACTACCACTACCATGCTTTACAGTAGGTTTGGTGTTCTTGGGGTTAAGAGCCTCACCTTCTCTCCTCCACACGTATTACTGGTCATTGTGGCTAAATAGCTCAGTTTTTGTTTTATCTGACCATAGAACTTTCCTCAAGAAAGCCTTTTCTTTGTCCATTTGCTCAGCAAAAGTCAGTCGAGGCTATAGGTGCTACTTCCAGAGGAAAAGCTTTCTTCTTGCATTGTAGCCTCTCAGTCCGTGATGATGTAAAACACACTTGACTGTGGACACCAACACCTGTGTTGCAGCAACTTCAAATTCACTGCAGACCTGTTTTTGATGATTCCTGGTCGACTCTTGACCATCTCAATAAATTGTCTCTCGGCAGCTGGTGACAGCTTGTTTCAAGAGGTCGCGTGTAACTAAGAAAATTTGATAAACAAAACTTTCCACATCACCAAAGCAGATAATTCAAGCTGCTGTATGTATATTTTAGACCCAGCAGATATTGTCAATTTCTAGAGGACCTATAATGAATCCCTGAAAGAATTAAAATGCATGATTGTTTTTTTGTAACAAATAAGCATACTGCCAAAACATGGTCTTTACAAATGGAGGTAAGCTTTTTTTCACAGCTTTTTGTGGACCTTTTCCATTTGTGATTTTAGCAAAAATAGCATCTTGCTTATAAGTACAGCAGAGGTAACCCTATGGCTCACCTGGCCATCACAGTCAGAGCAAAATCATCATTATAGGTCCTCTAGAAATTGTGACAATAAGAACATCCAGAAATATGGTTCCATATAAAAGGAGACATGATCTTTGCTTTGGTGGCAAGAACCCATATGTCCAACAATTAGAAGAGCTGATGTGACTTGCCAGGATTGGTACTAGCCTTCAACTACGCCTCACACTGCAGCTTATATGACAGCTTCTTCCAAATCTCTCCCGTTTTCTACACACCTCGATCAATGAAAATAAAAAAGTTCACACAACTGAGAAAAGTGAAAGCAATTTGTCAGCGCAGTCAGAGTCACAAAGACATTACTGTCTGATTTCATCAACCAGGCTCTCCACCATATAGAAGTGTTTTTTACCTTGAGCGTAGACAACACCTCGTCGGTCTTTTCATTGGGGCTGGTGGTAATGGAGTATCGGGGGTTGCGGTCAGGGTCAATGACCGTGTCGCCTCTTTCCCAGCGGATGATGATGGGCCATTCTCCCCTGGCTGTGCAGTTCAGCTCCTTCACATGACCCTTCTTGGCCATGGTGGTGTTGGGGTGACTGGTTATCATTGCTGGGACTGGAAGGAGAAGGGAAATGGAGTGTGAGATGAAGAGAAAGAGGGTAAGAAATGGTAACAGTAAACAGATTGATGAGGAGGATGTCAGATGACAGAGGCAGATAAAAAGAGTAGGGGAGGAGGAGGGAGGAAAAGATAGAGTAAGTGGATATTAAGCAGGGATTAAGTCGAAAGGGAGAAAGGAGTGAAAGAGCGGAGAGGAGAAGGGTAGGATAACTGGCAGTTAAAAAGGTGGAGTTCAGAGTAGCCAAGTTCCATTGCAGTAGAGTAATGAAGAGCTGTGGTCAATGAGGTAAAGTCAATAAACCTCCTTTCTCATTCTCCAACAGTGGGGTCTAGGTGAATGAAGAGGCAAAAATGATACACTCTACCTTTCGTGTACACTCTGTACACAAAATCCCTCACACACACTCAATCTCCTTTGTCCAACACACACACACGCTCATTTGCACACACACAATATCGATCCAAGGAAGGTTCTGCTGTTTTGTTTTCATCACTTATTCATCTCACCCCCCCTCTTTTCCTCTTTTCCTCCTTCTCTGCTGAGCGAAACAGACAGAATTGAGGGAGGCAGAGGAGAGGAACGGTTCAATCAATAACACTAACACCAGAAGGAGAGGGGGAGAGCAGCAGAGAGGGGCTGCCCTGTGATGGGAAAACACAGCGAAACTAGTAGATGCATTCATGTGCACCTTGTTATATGTGTCTTTGTGTACAAGTGTCAAAAAGTGCCTGGAATCGAGCCTTAACATCTCTCTTGTGATTACAGCTGTTTCGTCAGATTGCTGTACTGCATGCTACAAAATACACTGCCCTCATACATTTTCCTTATGCATTTTCATATTGCACTACACAGGGTGTTACTGACAGTGAGGGCAGGATGGAGAGACTGATAGCAGATAATGATTAAGCTCAAAAGTCTTTTTGATTGTCTGGAGACGGATCCCAAGGGTCAAAAGATCAATGGCTCAGTAGCTGGCTTTCTCCCTGCCTATCACAGTCACACACACACACACACTCCTTCTCTCTCTCACTGTTCTTTATGGCTGTGCTCTTATGTCCACGGTCACCTTTGCTCTACCAATCCATCACAGCGTATGCATGTGTGCGTATTGTTCATGCCCGCAGGGAGAGTATTGCGAGCTGGCTCATTGGTTTGACACAGTTAGTGAGTGTGCGTGCATGAAGACCGATAAAGCCGGAGCGCTGGAGCATCCTAGATGGCCTCACTGCAGTCATCTATGCAGTGAAAAATTCACGCCCCGCCACATTAAAAGCCCGTACGTGGTTTGGATACTCACTTTTAACAGTAAGGACCATGCTCTTGCTGATGTCTGAGCCCACCCCGTTGGAGGCCTGACAGAGGTAGAAGCCACGATCCTCTTCCAGGACATGTCGGATGAGCAGAGAGCCGTTATTCATGATCTGAATACGACCCGTCAGAGGCACAGGGTGGTACTGCTGTGGGTTCCCAATACCCGCTGGACAGAAAGAGAGGAAACCAGTGATGAGATATGTGATTATGATATCCTAAACTGGCAAAATCTGCATTTCAAAATAACTTACTTTGGACAGTATGGACCCATGAATGTGACAATGGGCAGAGAAACGCAGACAGAGACAACATTATAGCACATAGATAAAGAATGAAAGATGGGTCATGTACCTAGTGTACCTTTGGCATGCTTCCACATGACCTTAGGAGGAGGGTATCCATCAACAGAACAGTTTAGGATCCCTGCCTTCCCATAGATCCCATCCTGGTTGTTGGGCTGCACCACAAACCGAGGAGGCACTGCAGAGAGATTAAAAGAAAACTGAATAAAATAACAAAAACTATATTCAATGAATAGATTTTTACTTCTGTTACACATGCGGCATTAATGTTGCCGCATGTCGTAGTAGTTAATCATATTTCATACTCAGTATGGCAGCTTTGGCCTATTTTCTAGGCCTTAAAGTGATGTCAGTAAGTTTAGAGATGAACTATTTGACAAATGGTGCTAAAAAAGACTTGCTGTTGTAAAATGTGACAAGTCAAAGACCCATACATTAAAAAATGGCCTTTCCTCAAATGTTTATGTACCATTAAATTTCTTATCTTAAAACCCTGGTCTGAAAGTTTGTCTTACAAACCGCAGGGAGAGGAGTTTGCAAAATGTGAGTATTTACAAGGCAAGGAGAGTCTAGTGAAAGATGTACTGAGTTGTAAAGTGAGAAGTGAAGGATCGAGTGCAGCCAACTGCTTCAATTTTTATACTCTTTATTTTTATCTTCCAGTTTCTCCAACTTTATTTCAATGTAATACACTCTCTGCAGTACTTCTGTACAATACCCCCATTCTTTCTCCTTCATTCCTTTCTAAATATCCTTTTCATAGTCTCAAAATGTTTAAATCTTTGTTTTCTTACCTGTAACTGTGAGCTGTCTCTCTGTGCTGACAGTGGCAGCATCATTGCTGGCAATGCAGGTGTAGTTGCCATTGTGTTTGAGCGACACCTTGGATATCTGGAGTGAGCTCATGAATTCCTTTGTGTCAATGGTGATGCCTGAGGAGGGCACGATCTCCTGGCCGTCCTTGCGCCATGTAATGCGTATGGGCATGTCTCCAGACGACACCACACAGGCGATGTACATCAATTTGCCAATGGACGTTGGGGGAAAGTCAAATGGCTGGATCAGTGGAGGAACTGAGAGAGGTGAAGAAAGAAAACAGGGAAAAGAGGAAAAGAGAGGCAAAGGAAGGAGAGTGGTATCGGGTATTACATGTAGAGAGGAAGAGAAAGAAAATAGAAATGTTGCAGAGACAAAATAATGGGGAAAATAGTGAAATGAGATATAAGAAAATAAGCAAAAGAGAGAATGGGTGTATCAAGTCGAGAAAATAAATGATAAAAGGAGAGAAAGAGAGAGAAAAGGCAAGGACGGAGAAAAAGGCAAGGACAGGCAACAGGGTGAAATAAAGGGTAGACAGAGAGAAGACAGAATACAGCAAAGAGAGAATGGAAAGAAAGGAAAGAAAGATGAATGAAAACCGTTAGAGGGTTGTTTAAATGAGCGGGGTGAGTAAAAGGTGAAGACAAAGATTTGAGGCAGATATGAATAAGTGAAGGATAGAGAAAAGAGAGAAAGTCAGATATGAAGCATGGGAAAATATGGGTAGACATACAGTTTTGAAGATTCAGGGGCATCGAGAGGACATGGGGTGAGAGAGTAGTGGAAAGAGGTGGAGTGAGGGAAAAAAACAGCAAGGGGAGAAAAAGACGGCGTTAGATTATTTTTGAGAGGATGCAGTTCAGTCTCTGTCATTTTCACCTGACAGTCTGATAGATAAACTGGTGGTCCATCTGTCTGCTTGACTACAGGGGATCAGAAATGGGATTTCTCGAGTCTGTCATCTCAGCCTGGACTCTCAGAGCTTCCTCCACCAGTGCAGCCTGGCCTACTAGCCCACTACCCACTCTGCAACCGCCTGTGCCCCCTACCAACCCCTCCACTCCACTGCACCCTGCCCTGCTAAAGCCAGCCCATAATAGCTGCTCTAATTAGAGCCCTATCCACAGGGGCAAGAACGGTGTTGCCATGGATACCGGTGGAGGTGATGGTGGTGGTTTGGAGTGGGGGATGAGGGGAGGTTGGTGGTGGTGGGGGGGTTACAGCTGAGACATCTGGGGGATTTAATCTGGGCCTCGTTAAAATTCATCTAATTAAATCAGAGACATGACGACCACACATTCATACAAGCGCATACCTACACCCACATGCAGCACATGTGTGCATACGCTGGCACGGTTGTGTATTCACGCACGCACGCATGCACAGAGGAATGCCACGAAGACCACAGATTTCACCCATCGCGATAATGTCAAGCCAAAACACACGCAACACGCACTCACACTCGGCAGCTTCCTAAAACAAACACGTCATTCTGCCGCTGCTGAGAAAAGAGTGAAATAACATGCAAGGTGACATGCAGAATATATACGACACACATATATGCATATGGCATGCACACACACAAATCTTATACAATAGCACTCCTGCTCTATGTAATTGCAGAGTGGTTGAGAGCTCACACTAGGCCACTCCGCCCCTTAATCAGGGGTTATTAGAGGCAATGCATACAGCTTTCTTCCTTCTCCCTCTGTTTCAGTCATACCATCCAGCTCCAAACCAGTGTTACTCACTTCAACTCCTCCTTGCAATCACTCACTTATGCATTAATTTTTTTTCCATTTCATGACACAGTAAAACAAAGCTCGACTCATGGAAACCTGCTACGGATGCAACCATCTATGTCATTTTTTAATGGTTGGAAAATTGAACCTAGTCATATAAATAAAAACCTACGATACTGTCCAACACTTATCATCTTCAAAAATGGCACCTCTGCGACTAACCTTTGACAGTGACATAAACAGTCTGCGTGATGAACAGCTGTGGTTGGATCAGCACACTGCACACATAGGCCCCTTCGTCCATGCCCTTCTGAACATCGCTGAGCTTGAGAGTCCCGTTTTCATACACCACCTGGACATACAGTATATACAAAGATGACAAAAGCTTCTTATTTATACACAAAGCTGGGCATTTTAACGAAATGATACTTAGATCAAAACACGGCTGAAAAGGAGTCCCACAGATTTGTGCCTTCATTTGTTTCGATTTGGAAGGTTTTTTAGGTTCAATACAGCAGAATTCTTGTCTGCTATTCAAATAAATCAGAGTAAATCTGTTTCTTTTTCTGTACAAACTGACACAAGGGACAAATACGTGTCAAAATGGAGAATGTGCACAGAAATAAACAGATACTTGTACTGAACTGAGCTGCCAATCTTGGAATGATTTCTGTGACTACATTTTAATAAATGATTCTGTCATGTAAAATCTTAAATAATCTATTCGGTAAGATACATTCTGTATAATTGTGTGCAATGCTATATAATTTAAAAGAACAAAAAAGTAGCTCGTAAAAACTCTCAGTCATTACTATAGTTTGTCTGGCAGTGAAATTGATTTTTTGGCTTCTTTTTGGTCAAATGCTTTCTTTACGTTCCTGTATGAAGACATAAATGTCACCTACTGTATGTGAAGGTGTCAGATGTGAAATGAAATGTAACAAATTTATTCATTTTCTTAATTAATTTAAGATTTTACATTTATAAATGTATATATTTCTACCTAAAACTGTGCAAAAGCATATAAAAGACAATCTATGTACAGTGTATGTACATATTCAGGTTACACAGTACAATACTGTTTGGAGGATAAATTCAGATTTTTGTTGTCTCTGAGTAGCGGAAAGCAAACTCCACCTGGCGATGGTTGTCAGGCAGCAGAAGTCCTTCCTTGTACCAGTTAATTGAATAATATGGGTAACCAATCACACGGCAGTTTATGAAAGTGTTTCTTCCTGCCACTGCAGTGATATTCTTCATAGGGCGAATCCTCGGAGGACCTGATGGAGTGAAAGACAGAGAGACACAAAGAGCGAGAGAGAAATGGAGAGAAAGAAAGAGAGATGGAGTGATCAGAGGAAGAAAACAGAGGGGAGAAGAAGCTCATTAGTTGATGGTGTCAGAAGCAGGTCATGGAATTTTAGGAATAAAGGGGAAGGGAGTTGGGGAGAGGGAGTGGACAGAGGAAGAAAAAAGAAAAAGGCATGACAGAGAGAGAGAGAAGTTAGAATATCCTGCCTGAATGTAAAAAAAAAAAAAGTTTTGATTCTAGAATTGCACTGAAGGAACTGCAGTATTTCTAACCAAAACTGCCCTATTCGCCATTCTACTGCAGCCCACCCACCCGCAACCATCTTCTATACAAAATCTGTTCATCCTATCCTAGAAGCAAGTAGGTCTAATGGAATTTTAAGTATAGAAAAATACAGTAGTTCACCAAACTAGCCTATTATGATGAAAATTAAAAATAAGCCTTCAAATTTCTAAATATTTCATATTTAGACAAAAACGTCATGCTCCAAGAGTTCCCACCATTTACACAAGTAGCAGAAACAAACTAGGTGAAGCAATACACAAATTTTAGATTTCAGCACAGCAGTGATGGTGTAATTGTTTACAGGTCAGACTGGACTAGAGATGTCAATTTTATTTATTATTACTGATATTCAAACAAACAAGCATTTAATGTAACCGGCTGCATGACTAGTCTGAAAAGAGAGAGGGGGAAGTGAGTGGGTGAAACAGATGAGAAAAATAAACTGACACTTGACTTGGCTATTCCCTACTTCTTTCAGAGAATTTTCAGTTTATTGGAAGGTAGTGCATTTACATGTAAGCTCGATAATGAGAGTGTTTTCATTCGTGCTGACCAGCTGCTCCCAACTGTGTCACGATGAACTCATCGGGTTTAACAACCGCATCATGGTTTGTTTGTGTCCCTATGTTTGCAATGCACTTTTTCTTTACTCTGAGCATACACGAAGTGCTTTGCATTTTCTGTAGTTGCATAGTGTAAAAAACATACTGTTTTCTTTGCATTCCAACTCAGCATTCACTCTGTCACCTGCTAGGTGAAGGTGACGCCAGATAGTGTAATGAAGCGAAAGTGGACACAATAGGTAAATAGGTACACTACCAGTCAAAAGTTTGGACACATCTTCTCATTCTGTGCTTTTTATATATTTGTATTATTTTCTACATTGTAGATTAATACTGAAGATTAACATTTTTTGTTTACAATATAATTCCATATGTATTCTTTTATAGTTTTGATGTCTTCAGTATTAATCTACAATGTATTAAAAAAATTAGGGAAAAAAAACATTGAATGAGAAGGTGTGTCCAAACTTATGACTGGCAGTGTAGATTTGGATCAAATTAATGTGAAGCATGTCATGAAAAATGCTAAAATGAAGCTTGAAGCCATTGATATGTTGGCCATGTATCATTGCCAAAAGACAGAGACTGAAGGCTGCAGGTAGGCAGACAGTCAGACGGACACAAAATGCATTTAGCATTACTGCAAGACACTGGGTGCTATCACTCAATCATCTGTCAGTTGTTCTCTGACCTTCTCACCATTGTTCATCTCGTATCTTTGTTTTTGTCTCTCCTTCCAGCCCCCCCTACCCCCACTTTGGCCTCTTTCTCTCTCCTCCCTTTCTCGGGGCGTGCTGAGCTTTGAAGTCGCAGCTCTGACGAGTCAAAGATGTATTATTCAGCAGCACCGTTGCGCACACACGCTGACACACACACCAACACGCACAAGCACAGACGCCGTATACACGTGTGTGCTCAACTATGTCAGCGTGGCTCAGTGTACCTAACTGAATGAGATGAGTTGAACGTATCACATCTCAGCGAGTGGATCGGCGTTTCCGTTTTTCCATGTGCGGTTATGAATGTGTGCACCCATGTAAGCGTGTGCATCAACTGTATTTGTGTCAGTTTGTGTTGCATGTGGGGCTGAAACTCACTGGCAGTGGGGTTTATTCTCACTCCAATGATCATCCTGGCATGTCTGCTCAGAGCAGACTCACATGTCACAACGACACATCTCACATAGGACAGAGAAGACAGACAGAGAGACAGACATGGAGACAGCCCTGTCCATCAGTGTCACTCCTCATCCTTGTCATTTCAGACGACAGTGACATCACCAGTCCTGTCACCAGAGTTTACTATCAGTCCTTCAAAAGACACCAGTGCTTCTGTCGCCTCCATCTCTGGTCATCTGGTTCTTTTTTGCTTTTTAAGTTCCATTACTTTCCCTTTATCTCATTTTGGTGCTCTGTCTCTACATGCGTCAAGCTGCATTCTCTCTGCTTGAACATTTTGTCTGTGTGCATAACGACAGGTAGAGTAAGAAAATGCGTAGGTGCATTCGTCTTCTTTACGTGCTCTTATGAATGTGTGTGTTCGCACTAGCACAGGTGCAGAGCTGCAGTAAGTCAGACAACAGGACAGTAAGCTTGAGGTCTACACAGAAAGACAGACAGAATGAGACAGACAACATAAAAGGGCTGATAGAGAAACAAAACACAGACTGCAACAGAGAGGTAACTTGGAGGTGTGATGATGGATGAACAGAACAGAAAATGTAAAAACAAAAACACATATACAGAGATAGAGGTAGAGAAATAGAAGGGTACAGGAGAGGATATTGGTTGGGGTGGGGAAGGGGTCAGGCTATGAGAAGCCTCTGTATGACTGATATTGAAAAGTAGACAGGCACCTCTTACGTTTATGCGCGCTTGGTACTCAGCACTACCGGCCGAGTTTCGTGCGGCGCACCGATACACTCCTCCGTCGCGAATCTGCGGGCTGCTGACATTGACGTGGCTCACGGTGCTGCCGTCGGACAGCGTGTACTGGCTGGCTCTGACTCGCGACAGGTCCCGGGCCACGGGCTCGTCGTCCAGGGTCCAGGTGATGGTGGGCGGAGGGGCTCCTTTGGCTGCACACATCAGGGAGAAGGGTTCACCGGGGACCACGACCCGCTCGCTGAAGGAGGCAACGATACGGGGCGTACCGTCTGGGCAACAATCACAAGGCAAGAGACGCAAGGTGTGAATTTAGAGACAAAAAGGAAGACTGTGTCACATCATATTCACATCAGCATTACAGTGTGATGGAAGATGGATGCAAATGAGAGGCTGAACCTTAATTTACAAGAGGCTACATCACTATAATCTGCTTTTGAACAGTTTTTCTATATAAAACTATATAGGGCATATATGTATATTATAGTTTACTATAAAGCCCATAATGGAAAATAAGAAATTTATTATACGTAGAAGAATGAACCTGAAAGACATTATTGCACATCTTTTCAACATATTAAGATGTTTTATCAACATTTTCGCTCCTCTTAACTGATTAGCTTTGCATTTCATTGCACAAGCAGAAACATAACAGAGCTTGTTCTGTGGCATTCTTGCTGGGTGTAAACGTGCACTGTGTGATTATTGCATCATTTAGCATAAAAAGAAACAATGATTCTTATCCAAACCACAGTATAATAGACCTGCACATTTCTAGCTGCACATACATTCATAACTGTACGCCAACATGATAATAATCCTGTCACCTTCTAGCAGTATGATGGAGAAGTCCTGGGCGGTCTGGCCCTTCCGTGTTGCAAAGCACTGGTAAGCTCCCGAGTGTCTCTTTTGTGCAGCAGAGATGAACAGTGTCTCGTTGTGAGCCCCCTGGATGGAAAAGTGCTGATCGGGCAGGACAGGTTCTGTGTTACGGTACCAGGACACAGTAAAGTGGGGGGAACCTTGAACGGCACAGGAGAGGATGACTGTACTGCTGATCCCCGTCTTCAGGTTCTTGGGAGACAAGGTGACCCGCAGAGGCTCTAGAGAAAGGAGGACCAGGCAGAGCAGAGTTAACAAAAACAACCAAAGAAGAGAGGAGAATACTGTGGACAGAAGCAAGTTACTACCAAAATATTGAAAGCACAATACTTGGTGTATGTCAGCGTCCCTCAGGCACTACATGGGTATTATCTGCATTGCTGAACAAAAGGAATTTTTATTGAGCTACGCTGTGCTGGTCAGGTAATACAAATCATATTTTGGTGTGGTGAGATTGTGTATTTCTTGTCTGTGTGTCAGTTTTTCAGTCATCGCCTGTGTGTGTGAGAGAGAGAGTGTGTGTGTGTGCTAAGCAGCGAGGAAAACCGAGATAGAAAGACAGAAAGGGGAGAAAATGTCAGTGAGCAATAAAGCAGCTGGTGTTAAGTGCTGGAGGCTGCTGAATGTGTGTGTCTATGTCTATGACAGTGCATGTGCAAGACTTTCTTCATGAGCAACGAGTTCCTGTACTGTAAGTGTGTGTCCATATCTCTGTGTGTGTGTGTGCGTCCCACCTTGCACGCCCTGTCATCGGAGGTTTGTGGGTTGTGTGGTGATGTGCCCCGTGGCCAGTCTGCCCAGTGTCCACTAACTTCACTCTTTCCCCAACCACCCTCAAATTCCAGCTCCTCTCTCGCTGCCTCCTCCATATCCCTCCTCATCCTCTATCCTCTCTGTGTGTGTCACCTCCTCACATCTCTTCCATTAACGCACATAACATGATAACATTACAAGATACACCAGCTTTCCCTCCTTCTCTCTCTCTCTCTCTCTCTCTCACATCCTCGGTAAACGAAGTGACAGGCCTGCATGACCACTGTTCTTCTCTGTCACTGTAGCGACGCTTCACTGAGGTTTGAGAGCACAGTGGGGGGAACAAGTCATCCTTGGAAATCTGGCTCATGCTTGTACAAGACAAGGATGGCCAAGGTACAGCCAACAGACCTTAAATGATGTCTCTATCGGCCCTGTTTGTGTCCTGAGATCACATTTATTACTTCTGTCCATCCCCCTTCCTCACTCTAGCTGTCAGCGTACAACAGTGGAGGTGAGGAGAGGCAGATAACCTGATCGGTGACTTACCGATGACGTTGAGGTGACCCGTCACCTCTTTGGAGCCGAAGCTGTTGGTGACCTCACAGATGTAATTGCCACTGTCCTCCAGTCTCAAGTCAGAAATGGTGAGGCCAGTGATGCGCCGTGTCCAGCGGGAGTCTGCAGGTAACGGCCGCCCATCCTTCAGCCATCGGATGGTGGGGTTTGGATATCCGGAGGCGATGCAGGGCAGCTCCACACTGTGCCCAATCTGCACCTCACCGGACTGGAAACTGTCCAGCACTGACGGGGTGGACTCCGTAGGGTCTATAAGTCACACAGAGGTTTCATCCATTCAAAATCCTCAGTAATTCATGTGAGTTTTAGACACTTAATCCTCCGAAGCCCAAAATTATTTGGTGGGTTTTTAAAAAAAAATGACAAATATTGCATCATTGATCTTTTAACCTAACCTTTGCAGGAGTCCTTCAACTAATCACCACGTGATTTATGGTTTAACTAGCAAAATCAGCCATATCTAAGCTTAAATTCATGAAATTTCTTTGAAATGTCTTTATTGTATATGTTTCATTTAAAAATTCACCTCAAAATAAAGACTTTGCGTTAATCAGATTCTATGAAAAACTAGAGACTGCTGAGACCAGCAATTATGTGACAAATAAAAACATGTCCAGCAAAATATCTATAGTATCTAGAGCTACCATTTGCTCCGGTAGTGAAAACACCTCGAGGCATTTGAAAACTTCAGATTGCAGAGAAAAATGAGTCAGCAGTGAGGAAAGAGTGACAGGAGAAAAAGAATACAAAACACTCATAAGCTGCTTAGGTTTCAGAGGGTTAAGACTACAGCCTAAAATTCTGTCTCTGACTGCGAAGACAAGTGTGTTCATGCATACGATAACTTATTGCCTACCCATAACAGAGAGCCTGGCTCCATTGCTCTGGCGAGTCTCTCCACTGTACTTGTGCTTTGTGATGCAGCGGTAGGTGGACAGAGCATCTTCCTTCTGCACTTCTGAGATATACAGAGCACCGAATGAGGTCAGGAAGAAACGGTTACCTGTGGAGGAGAGGTAGAAGAGGAGAAAATGATACATGAATCAACATGTTTGAGTTATAAATTAGTGAATATAACCAAAAAATATTGTTTGTATGTCACACTTTGCATCTGAGCTAACATTTTTGCACTGGACTCACTCAATTTTGTGCAATTTGTTGTGAACTGTGATCTGGCAATTTGATATTCCTTTTTTTTGTTTTTTTTATTAACCTACACCCTGCCAGCTTACTTCTTTGCCACTTCTATGGCAAAATATTATCATATGTACTCTAAAGATGTCTTTCAGGTGTAGGCGTCTGATTGGTAGCCACTGTTTAGATAAGTTAAACAGTCTTGCTTTAAACATATTTTAATTAAACCCTACATCAATCACGCTACACAATGTCCACACTCTGGAAAGTACCCAGCAGTTGATGCTTGCATGACTTCTGACATTCAGTTCACTATTTTAAAAGCTGTAAGACACACTGGTGGCTGATCTTGAATTGTTGTATTCACTGTATTTTTCATTTTTAATTTCCATATAGCTGCGGTCATTGAAGAAGTAAAGAAAGTACAAAAAAGACACTATTGAGTGAAGCATATGTCTGATAAATACATGCTGCTGAACTACTCTGGACCACAGATTCCAGAAACCTTTCCAGAAAACAAATCACTAATTTCAGAAGCAAAAGCAGCACTTGGATATACATGTCTTCAAAAGAGCCAACCACAGCACTTAGGTGAACACATGGGAGCTTTTAACAGTTACTGTCCCATCCATCTAGTGAGATATACACAATAGAGAAAGACAGATGAGAAGAAAGAGCGAAGAGAGAGGGGAGTTATTGTAGGTGTTAATAATTCATGTGTCTCTGTGTGTTATGGTAACAGCAGATTAGCGTCATTTTCATTTCACATCACTGACTTCTTGGTCTGCCTCTGATTTATCTACATGCCAATAGAGAGAGCATGTGCACATGTGAGAGAGAGGAGGGAAAAAGGAGATGGAACTAAAAGAGATGGGGAGAGTGTATTTCAGTGTTTGATTCTTTCCGCTTCTCTGAGTCTTTTTGTATTCCGTTCCCCCAAAGGGCTATTTTAGACAGTGTGCACTTCAGAGTTTGTAGAAGATTGCAGATTGTTTGGTAACGTGAATGCTATTGCTGTGTGTACGTGTATATGTGTGTGAACATGTTGTTTGCTATACACGATGTTTCAACGTCTCTTCGCAATGTTGACAAGCGAGAGCTCGAGTAAAACGCAGGTGCATTGAATAGTTGAATACTGGAAATATGTGCCACACACACACACGAAAACACACACGCGCACACACACACACACACACACACACACACACACACACACACACACACACACACACACACAGCTCCAAGCAATAGGTCAGCACCTAGTCACAGCACAGCAAATTTATTCTGAAACACTTATGGTGCTAGCTGTTAGATGTGTTCAATTGTTGATGAAAAGCAGCTATTGTAGTGTGAAAAAAAATCACACCTAAAGCTACATAACTGGTCGGTTTTCATTTTATACTTGAATAGAGTTTTCGACTCAGTGCTGACAGTTAATAATCTGATTTTCTCAGCTCTTTTTGTGGTGTTTTGATAGGCAGAACGTGTGTGACTATATGTAGATGTTCAGTGTGCAGTAAGTATCAATAACCAAGTTCTCTGTGTGTGTGTGTGTGTGTGTGTGTGTGTGTGTGTGTGTGTGTGTGTGTGTGTGTGTGTGTGTGCCTCCTGCCACAATGTGAGCAACAACAATCAATGCATTTTATGGCTGCAGCTCCATCCAAAGGAGATTTATTAAAACACAGAGGGATGACCTGGCTCTTTGCCACACACATGCACACTAACAAGTCTGAGATACGAAGGAGGCTTTACTTCTTTATCCCATTTACACCTTTTATTAACATGCCGTAATGATATCCAATCCATAGGTCTTTGTGTTTACACGTGCAATAAAATGCCTTCTTGTTATCTCGGTTGTGGCTGCAATTTACAAATTTAGTTACCCAGCACTGGCTGACCAGTCAACAAATATTTAATTTGCTTTAGGGAGCAAGAAGAGGTAGTTAGGTGACCTTTCAACATGCTCTCCATATTTATTTTTGATTGATTAACATCTGACACAAAGCCGGATCACTCACCATTCTGACTCCAATGTGTTCTGTATACTATATACTGTCCACTATGATGCACTTTCCTTTGTCCAGACGGCTCATCTGGACACAGATTGCATAGTATGAAGTGTAAATGGGGTAGCTGTGCCAAGGTTGACGAGTTTAAACTGACAAAACAAAATGTGCGTAAGAGCTTTTCATTAATAATTCATTTTTAATTATTCAGTTAGTTATTCTTCAGATTTTTTTCAATTAGTCTATAAAAATAAGTAATCTGATAATTGCGATGACAATTTCCCAAGTAAATCACCTTCATATTAGTTGTTTAAGTGTTTGGATAGATACCGATTACCAAAATTGCCGTGAATTCACTGTGTGCAGATCAAATATTCAGTTAATAACTGCATGTTTTTCATACATTTTAGTCTGTAAGAGGCATTGTGATATCTCTGTGTGTGTAACTATTCTGTCAGATTTTCGCCACCACACATGTTGAATGCCAGCCGCTGCATCTGCATGCTTGTGTGAAAGTTCACACACACGTGTTTTCATGTGAGTCAGACTGTTGTGCTGAGTGCTAAGCGACGTACACTGTAATTTCCAAGCCTGCCCTTTTGTTCCAACCTGGGTATTAAGCCTTACAGGATAATATGCACTTGGCGAGTAGAACCCCGTATAACACACTGCTACACCCTGTCACAACATGCCTGGAGAGAGAAAGACAGACCAGAAGGGGGTGAAGAGGGGGATAGGGTGGGGGCAGCAGACTAAGAAATTCAGAGATGGTTAAGAATGGAGAAAAAGAAAGTAGTGCAGGAGGATGTTAATGAAAACGAGTTCGTCAAAGCTGATTATTAGGGAAACTTATTTCATGTCTTTTCCCTGTTTTTATATTCTTTTGTTTTTTGTCGTGCACTCTCACTTGTTCAGACTGCTTAAGGACTGCAACTAACATATGTTACCTTCTTTAAGGTAAGGTGCAGATATGCTTTTTTCCTGAATTTATTCCATAGAAATAGGGGGGAATACTGCATTATTATTACTGATTCAAGGAGTCTATAGTGAGATACAGAATGCATGATGGGAAGTGTAGTACAGCAATCCCAAAAATATTTATCCTAAAAACAAATAAGGTAAACAAAACACAGAATTCCATTTCACACTATCTATACATTCTTTCTGACCATCTGTCGGTTACTATATACGTATTTGCTCTGCGAACCTGAAAAACATGATATTAAATTTCATTCACTTATAAAAGCTATCCAAGAACATGTACAGTATCATATACAGGACAAATGATGACATGACTTTGAAGCCTAATTGTCTTTAAAGTACTAATACATGTCCAAGTACAACATGTATAAAGCTATAAGTCTGTAAATGAAATGAGCGATCATACCAATAAAACAGGCTGTGATGAATACATTTCTGTTCTGATGATGAAACAATAACAGTGTTTATCCAGTGTGGGGTATAAATCTAAACATTCATTTTAATAAAATCATGATATTCTCTTTCCCTTTGACTGCTCTGAATTCAGCTTTCTACCATTTCCTCCTCTTTTCACTGCCGATATTTAATTTTTAGTCACTGCCTGCTCTCCTGCGGTCTGTGGAGATGTGACACACCTAAAACAGTGGAGAGGGTGCAGGCGGCAGAGTAGAGGAAGGGTTTGGCCCTACAGGGAGGAGGAGGATGGCAGATGGAGATTGATGGAGGGAGAGATAGGGAGATAAAGAGAAACATGCCGTTGGGAGTGACAGAGGAGGGAGTGAGAGTGAGAGGGATGAGGGGCCTACAGGCCTGAGAGCCGTACATGGGTAAAAACAATTCTTCTACGTCTTCCTCCATCTCCCTCTCTCTCTCCTTGCAAGCCTCTCCTTGTGGGAGAGGAGATCAATTCTCGTCTAGTCTGCCTACGCCTCCAGGAGTTTGTTGTTGTTGTTGTTGAGTGTGTCTTTGTATGTGCTTCTGTGTCTGTTTTTTTTTTCCTTTTTTGCTGTAGGAGGCAGGATGAGAATTTTGAGGTCTATCCCACACCCATGAGAGGTGCAAAATCCCCCTCACTTCCTCCTTATTTCCCGACCCCTTCCTGCCTTTTTTTTTTGCTCTGTGGCGTGACATCGATACTCCATTTCCCGTCTTTCTCTCTTCCTCCAGTATCCCCTTTGCCCTCTACCTCTTTCTGTCTCTGCCTCGTTTTTTCTCCTCTTAGTCTGTGCTCGTCTTCCTTCTCTTTCAGGAGGGTCTGTAAGTAATGGAATCAGTTCAGCTGATCAGCCCGAGGCAGGAAGTCAAGCCAAGTGCAGAAGCTGCTGCTGGATCCCAGTGTGAGTGCATGTGCACGTATGCCAGAAATTCCACAGACAGACACATACATGCAAATAACGAGACAGAGAGACAGGAAGGGGAGAGGGAGATACAGAGTGCAAAAGGATTAGGGAGCCCTGGAGCATCACTTGTCTTCCCCAAAGTTCCCCCCGAGAGAGGACACCCCTCTTCTCTGAGATGGAGTGGAAAGCGGAGGAAAAGATAGAGGAGGAGGTAAATATGGAGGCAAATGATGAAGGGATGTAGGGAAGGTGCAGCTAAATTTATTTCAGTAGTCTATGGCTGCCATTTTCCTCAAATTATTGTCAAATAGATGGGGAAGGAAGAGCAACATGATAACTCATAAAGCAATGAAGGAAAAAAAAATGATAATGTAGGAATGCTGTAGCCACAAGGGAGGCTGGGAGAAGAGGGACAGATCAGACAGGGAAGAAAGATAAAGAAAGTAACTAAGAAAAGATATACATATTTTGAGAGAAAAGGAAAAGACAGAAATAGATAAAACACGAAGTGAAAGCAGGAAATAAAGTCATTTGAAGAGAAACGGAGCAAGAGAGGAAATGGCGTAAGTAAGGGGGTTTGTTCTCGGTGCTGCCATGCAAATGAAAGCGGCGCTGCAGCAATGCTAACTAACAGCAATTCACACTGTTGGACTCATCACTTATTAATGCTCCACGGCTCCCCCCTCCCTCCCATCTCTTTCTCTCTCCCTCTCTTTACCCATTCCCCTCTCCCCTGCTCTCGCCAGGATCTCTCTTTTTTGTTCGCTCTCTCGCTCGCTGTTGCTAGGGCCCGTGCACTCACGTGACAACAGCTGGGTAGGGGGCGCTGCGGTGGCACACAGCGACATGTGCGAGAGTGTGTTTTTCACGTGTGTTTTCGCGTGCACATGTGTGTGTGTGTGTGTGTGTGTGTGCGACAGAGTACCCTTCATTAGAGGTAAAAACGGAATCAGCCATTTAAATGATGGCGATGGAGATCAGAGGAGAGGAGAGGAACTGCTGAATGGATCTGTAATTGATTCACAAGCCTGGGCTATAGGCCACAGAGGAGCTCGCCACATCTCTCTGTGCATCATGTCACTTTAGTTTTCACTCTGTGCTTTTTAACAAAAACACACGCTGAAGATTGCCACGGCTATTATTGTCAAGGTTTGCCTTTCAGATTTTAAGGCTAAATGGACCACGGGCTCGGTATAATACAGGCCAGTAGTTGCACAAATGGACTTCTCGCAAATGCATGCGCTCGCAGATAAACACACACACACGCACTCACAATCTGTCTCACAAGCTACACATCCGTACTCCCACTGTCTCACAATTCACATTTGCAGAGTGCACTCAACAAACTGTGAGTGTGTGTGTGTGTGTGTGTTTGTGTGTGTGTGTTTGTGTGTGTGTGTGTTTGTGCTGAGCATCCTCACTACAGGATGCCACAGCAATGAGCAGACAGTGGAGTACACCTACACATTCCTTATTTATTCTCCTTGTCCTGATTTACCTCTTTATTTCTATCTTTTTTCTTCCTTCTTCTTGTCCACTTTTCTCTTTTCCCGCTCTTCACATTCACTGCGTCTCCATCCACCCTCCATCATTACTATGCTATTTTTACTGATTAACCTTTCTCAAACTTACATAAGTTGTCCCACATTCTGCAGTGGCAAGAAAAGACTCCTGCCTTTAAGTGTACGAGTTGGCACTGAAGGTTCATTGAAGTGTGTGTTATAGGAATACTGAGTGTAGGAACAACATGCAATGAAACAGCAAACAGATGCATTAATTGTGTGTGTGTATGTTAGTTTGTGCCACAAGCTGTCCACATGTTTAAGCACATTAAGAGACATCATAACTGCAGTGAAACAAGTCCCTCCTTTGCCAGGAATTACACAATTTATCAGAAATTCTACCAACTTAAAATCCTATTCCTTTAGGAAAAATGAACCCTAATCTAACCTTAAAAATTGAAATTTTGTTAAATTCACTTCATTTGACATGTCTTATTTAAATATTTGCCAAAAATAAACAATTTGTCCAAACAATATTCTGTAAAAACAAAGAATCCTGCACCCCTCTGTGCAACCGTGAAGCCATTAGTGACTCAGCTGCGATCAAGTGTCACATTTAAAGAATTGTGGTATTTCTCAGCTAAACTGAGCTGAATTGCAGACTGTATTTATACAGCGGACACGGGGGACAAGTCTGGAAGGAAATTAAAAATGTAAGCAGTAAAATATATATACTATGCAGAGTCTCCTTTTCTTTTTCAAATATTGGGAAGACCTGTGGGCACAAAAATTCTGTACATGTTGATTGCAGGGTTTATCAACAATTGGAAATTTAATACATTAATAAAATCAAGAAACCCAACCATTTTTCCTCGTTTTATAATAGTTTATGGCTTTACAACTGTGCCATACTCATCAGGAGACATTTTTGGGTTCCTCTGCTTCTAACCATGTGCTGTTTCCATAGAGTTGCATAATTTCATACTGCAGTGAAAAATGAGCCCACATTCAGTAACAGTAAAGTAGTGACTGAGGCCAGAAAAATGTCCAGAAAATACTTAGGAGTTCAGAGGATTTTATTCAGCCAATGAAGTTTTATAACAGAAAAACCCTGTTAAGAGACTGTCCATAGTGTTTGTTCAATGCCCTTTACTAGCAAATGCCCTTAAAACTTAGCAAAGATGTTTTTTTAAACTAATTTCCAAACAAACACACATACATTACACAACTAAATGTCTTCAAATGCAACAATATAGAAGTGTAAAAGCATGCAAAAACCAGGGCTTCACCTGTGTGCAAAAGCTTCAGCTGCCCCTTGCACCTGATACACATCTGCACGCAGACAAATACTATTTTTACTACAATGGAATAGTGTGAAAGGATGATGGAAAAGGTTTAAATGAGGGGTTATGGTTAAGGTTACCATTAAAGTTATAGTACATCATATTCCTGCATTGCTCAGTGAGCAAACAGAGCTGTGTGCAGGGATGTTGCAACAAGCTACAAAACCTGCCATTATGACAATCTGCAGAAGCACATAGCTATGCACAAATCAGGACATAAGTGGTTCAGTCTAGAGGAAATGTTCAAGGACTACAGGAGATCAGCATCACCGCAGCATTTCAAAAGAACTCAGGAATACTGGCTGAATAGCACCACGGACAGCTCCATTGCTGGAGCCCAAAACAGGAAAGGCTTCTTGTGTAAAATCTCAACAATCAGGCCTCTGCAGGGCGACAATTGGCACAGCTAAACTCTGTGTGTGTTTCCCGGAGAACGTTAGCGATGGTGGTTACTGTGGCAGAGTAATAAAATAATAATGTGGCATATGGCCCACTGCCACAGCCAGTCAACTCTGTACAACAGTCAGTAAGAAAACATCTAATCCTGGTAAACAAGGTGACTGTCGTAATAAGTGGCTTTGGTAAACAATAACCACAAAGTTGATGCCGTGGTGAACCATTTTGGGGCCTATTGCTTCAAGAGGCAAACATGAGATTCTGTCATAAAAAATTGCATCCACTGTATTTTGGCATTTTTCTACCTGTCTGAGAATTGCATTGCAGACATCCAGTCAAAAATAACACCAAGAAAAATGTAGTATGTCAATGTTTTATTGATTTATTTTAAGAATATTATTGGGTTCTTTCTTTTGTTATTTTTTTGTATTATTCTTACCTCAGCCCATTTGTGGAAAATATGGTCTGTCATGGATACAAGAATGTTTCTTTTACTGCCTATGACTTTGTTTTGAATTGTGTTACCAAAGCAACCAGTCATTTACCAGAGCTAATTACTGGAGTAATACCAATAGTTCAATTCATGCAGATTAAAACCAGTTTGATCTGCAGCAGCTCTTCACTGACGTTATGTTTTATAGGCCTGGGGGCACATGGACTAAGAATCAGGGGTTTGGTGCTATTGCAGGAATGGTAGTCCTAAATTGATCAATTCTTTTACGGACATGAAAAAAGCACTACTCTACAATTAAACAAACACTACTTTGTGTCGCAGAAATCATGTCAAAATACCCGTATGAAAAATGATATCAAATTTACGTAAAGGATTTGTTCTTTCGGTGCAAAATGGTGAAAAGGTAAAGATGGTTTTCAGAATGAAAAAGAGCGAAAGGAGTCAGCCCTGATCATTCCCTTCTCCTCCTCCTCCTCTTCCTCCTCCACTTCCACTCCTTCCCCTGGCTAATTTATTTGATAATTACCAAGGGCCCATTATGGCTGATTTCAAGGAGGCACTGGGAAGGCCTACTAAAAGCTATTTCATTTGAGCTGCTCATACTGTATCTAAGCTCCCTCCTCGCATCATGCAAATGCACACAGACGCATTTGTACTTCTTTTGTGAGAACCGTCACTAACATCTTGCCTCTCACCCGAATCTAAACCTCACACTAAAACCAAGTCTTAATCCTCACACACCCTTTTGAAGGTGTTTCAGAAAATAATAATTGGCCAAAATGTCCTCAAAACCAAGGTCTAAAACTCTAAATAGTCCCCACAAATATAGACATGCAAGCAAACCAGACACACGCACTGCAAAAAACATGACTTGTATAACTATCAGCCCATTCAGGCCCAACATGTAATTATCACCCTCACCCCACCTTCACTCACATTTAGAGGTATGAGTGTCCAGAGCATGCAGTACATGCATGTGCACCAGTGCATGAGTGCAGGCTTTTGTGCGTGTGTGTGTGTAGTTCCTGGCGAGCAGGGGTGACGGATAATAAAGATTGGATTCTAATAAAATGTTCTCATCCTCCTAAATCCCCCTCCTGCCCTCTTCCCCTACCTGCCATATTAACACACCCATTACAAGGGCAGATGAATGAAAATGAACAGAGCTGTGGTGTGATTCCCCGAGTGTCAAATCAATACTGCTCCCCTCCCCTCTGTTCCTCTCCCGCCTTCCAACCCGCCCTCTCTCCCTTCATCTTTTCTCTCCGCTGTTATCATTTTCCTATTCTCCTCTCCTCTGTTGGGTCTGAAGAATTGGCATGTGTTTGACAAAGGGAAATCTACACCTAGCGACAATAGGCTCTCTCCCTATCTGAGCCCCTCCCTCTCTCTCTCTAGTATGAAATGAATGATGCTTGCTCCTATTTCCTCTCTATTCACATTCAAAGTAGTCTGTAATGTTAAGTGCTACCGAGAACAAGCCAGACATAGAAAGAGCCACAAGGACGGTATATTACTGCCACTTTCTTTGACTCAATCAGAGACAGGAACTTGAAAGAAGGACTGGAAGAGGTCACGCCAAAACGACAGAAGAAGGTTAATAAAGAGGAGTTGTGTAAATTTTATAGACTCTGCCTCTTTCTCCCTTTATGAGTGCAAGACACATGCAGCTACCAGAGGCAGGATAATTGAACGCAGAAAAAACACCCGCTCTATTCTTATCTCTCTACAAGTGTTCCGGTTTTTCCAGCCCCAACCCTTGACCTTCTCATCCTCCTCTCCTTCTTTGTTCCGTCTGTTTTCCAGGTTCGGTGTGATGCAGTGATCTGACGATAGGTATGCAGAGGACTAATGCACTCATTAAAAAGGCATGCTTCACCGTCAAATGCCAGCTGCTGCCCTCCCCAACACCACCACCATCAGGTCTCCTGTTTTCTTTGTCTTTTCCTCTCTCAGTATCTGTTTCCTTGGTTTCTCTGTACCTCTCTCTTCCTACTGCTGTCTCTCTGCTTCTTTTTCTATATCTGTTGTTAGAAGGTGACACCTCATACACCCACACACCCCTCAACCTGAACAACTCCTGCTTGGCAGTAAAGTGGTAGGAAATGGGAGAGGAAGAATGGGAAAAAAATCACAAATAAAGGAAATGAATATATGCATTCATCCAAACCAAAACAAATAGAAAAGGAGAATCAGTTTTATCACCAGCCCACCCCTTTCGTTTTCATCTCAGACTTCCCCTCTGTGATGGTTAAAGGCCTCTAACACACTTAAGAAACCTTAATTGGAACGGCCATAAATATTCAAGCAGCAAGATGGAGGCAGTGATGTATGTCTGGATGAAGAGAAAGTGGCATATTAAAAAAAGAAGGAAAAGACACTTAAGCAAGAGCAGCCAAACTAACACAAAACCATCAACCTGTCCTCAGACTGTTTTCTTTCCTCTTAAAACGATGTTCTGCATGTCAGGATGCAAACGGACAACAACAACAATGACTAAAAAAAAAGGCTACAACTGCATTCATCTGTGATTCCATTTGGTCATTGACAGTGACACACAAACACATACTCCAGACTTGTCAACATGTGGTGCATTGTGTCATTTTTGCTTTTAATTATTTAGCCTCATAGATAATAGATAGAGACATGCTCACCAGTCATGAGAAGGCTAACGGGACATATCTAATGCATTATAAACGCACACATACAAAAATGAACTCTACTAAAGCGTGACCTTATTTCCGCTGTGGAAAACACAAAAACAACTGAATGGTCTGATTTCACACACAGGTCTGTTTTGTTTGACTTTCATCCATTATGAAGAGGAAGACATGGCAAACAGGGAAAAGACTGTGGATCTTCTGGAAGTTGTGTTTGGCTTTTAAACTCGACTGCACTGTGCACAGACACGTGTAAATTGAACACTTTTGTACTGTATGCATACAGGTGTCTGTACACGCAGCGCTCCCTGTGTATCTACGAGGAGGGGAGAGACGGAGAGTGTGCCGACACACACCGCGATAAACTCTCACACAAATCAATAGAGCCTTGCCCTTTGTAAAGCCATGTTGTCCTCAGTGGGAGTACTACAGTGCCACAGCATGTAAGCAGCATCACAGTGACACGAAGGGAATCTCAGGGAGCAGAGGGTCACCGGGGAGCAAGGCCCGTGTGCGGATGAGTGCACCTTGCATGGCAGGCAGATGTAGGGATTGAGGGGAGGCAGGGAGGGAGGGAGGCAGGGAGGGAGGGAGGGAGGGAGGGAGAAGGCCTGCCATTCTCCTCGCATTCCTTCCCCGGCTCCCCTCGTTTGCCTGTGCCACCGTGATGATGCACCCTCACCACTGTTGCTGGGTATCTTGGCGACAGAGACCCAAAAGAGGATGAAGAAGGAGGAGCCAAAGCGGGAGGATGAAAATGAGGGATGATGGGAAGCAAAAGAGCTGCAGAGACAGATGTTGCAGATTGGAGTGGAGCAGCGGTGACATGCTAAAAGCGGGTCCCCCAGACGTCGTGGGGAGGCCTGAGGGGCCAGGAGTGCCTGAGGTACGTACTTGAGAGGAAGGCAGGAGGTGGGGAGGAGGAGGGACACTACAGCAAAGCAGCCTCTCTCCCTGCCTCCCTCCCTGGATGACTGTCTCTCTGTCTCTTCTGCCTCACTGCCCTCCTACACTCTGTCCCACTTTAGCCCAATGTCACTGCCAGAGCAAGGGGGAGGGGACATAAAAAAAGAGACAGAGAGGAGAGAGAAAAAGGAGAAAAGTAAAGAGGAACTCAGAGGAAGAGAGGGAGGAAAGACAGAGTGAGATGAGAAGGATGAAGATGGAAAGAAGACCCCACAGAGGATGGAGATGAGAGATGGGGGAGTCCAGCTGTAAGATTCCATCACATGCTTTTAAGTGTCCAGATTTTCCTCTTTCACAATCCCTTGCCAGGGAATTCTTTTGCCTCCTTGTCACACAAACATACTACACTCAGCATATGGAGCAAGCAGCCATGGACATAGTCGCCATTGCAAATACACGCATGTGCGAGTGCAGGCTTGCACATACCTGCATACACACAAAGGGTGGCTAGTCAAGCATGCTTTGTGGTGATGTGTGATTCTTGGAGATAAGCATGCTTAACAGGACAACAATCCAAAGCCACTGTGGGCAAGCAGTTCAATAAACACCATGTTTCTTTGACTCTGCTGGGCTCTGATGCTGTTAAATTTATTAACTGTCCCACATCCCATTTACCATTACAGATACAGTAGCTGCAACCAACTGGAGACACACAAAACAGCTCTGGCCTTTACACTGAAGCACATAACTACGATAAAGACAATAAATGTGATAGTGGAAGCAGTGGGGAAAAAATACCTTATGAAAGGAGTACATCCCCGATTTACAATTTTACACTTGTAGCATTGTCAGACTAACAATGGACTGTTCAAAAATTTATTAAAAACCCTGTGCCTACATTACTCACAATGCAATTTGACCATAACAGGTTGGTCAAGCCAATAGCACCAAGGACTGATGAGGATAAGGCTAAACAGTTCTGCAAAGTTCACTTCTTTCAGATTCGACAAACCCACGTCTTTCTTATTCAAATTTGTAATGTTTAGCCCCAACTGACTGTGACTCAAATGGCATCATTTCAGTCAGTCAATTAGCCACAAAAGTTCTATTAAAAATATTTTCACTCCCAGTCTGTAGTAGTACTCATCCCCAAAACCCACCAAAAGGTCTGAAAGATATGTTCCACTTAAAGGGATTAAGAAAGCATACTTACTGTGAGTGTTAGATGGCAGATGTACAGAACCATGTGAAATCAGTTGGAGCATTGCTTTTGGCAGTACTAAATTTACCATTATCCCTCTATAACAAGGCAAAGAATAAGGAAGAGGAAGCATATTAGTTAATTCTGAATAGGCTTTCTCACACACTTGGGAAAAAATACCCTTCAAGTTCTCTGCTGTCTGAAACAGAACCTAGAACTGTTCAGAAGTATGAGTTTGGGGATTGCTGTGTTTAACAGATTTGTCATGATTAATGTACTGTGTTCCCTTTTTATTCGTCCGGACCGACGGTAATGATCTTGCCTTTTACAAACAATTCCCATAGGTTTCGATTTTCCCAAAGATCAGGTTAATCACAAGCCTTACAAACTAGGTTAGTACATATTTTCCTACTACCTTCCTGTAACTTTGCTCAAAGAATGGGGCTGTGAAAATCCCATCTTAAAAGAAACAATATTAGCAACTTTAAGAACACATGAGAAGAACATTGGTCCTTTGGCACAGACACACCATTGAAGCTGAACAGAGTTCTGAATGCATTCTGCAAAATAAATTCTAACATCTATTTGGGTCAAAACAAAGTAAAAGATTAACTTTTACCCAGAAACAAATGAAAAGATTGTAAGAGCATGCAGAACATATCAAATTAATTAATCTCTGAAGATAATTTAGCTCCAAATGCTTTAATCAGAAATTAAACTAATTGCTCTTCATGGCAATTAAGTGTTTGGCCCATATTTAAATAAGAAAATCTAGCAAAAGGGACAAACATCCAGACACCTAAATGTTTTGAAATATACATGCAGGGCACAGCTACTCTATTACAAACCAGAATATAGGAAAACGTGACTGCAACACAGTAACCTGCAGTCATATCATTACAAATCTCTGTAGTCCTCTCCACCAGTTCCACAGATGAAGCAGCTGTTGAGTGTGCTCGTTTTTGAGACAGAAGACAAACTACTTCTCTCCAATTAAGCTGTTTATTTTCTAAATATCAGTGTCTCAAAAGAATCTTGAACAAGAACCTTTGCTGTTTGGAACAGCCTCCCAGAAAAGGATCCAGTCTGTTATGAACAGAACATTTTATTCAGTATGGTGAAATGTGATTGGTTATAGAACACAAACATAAAATTCAAATATTGAAATGTGATTGGCTAGTCACATTATAACCGTGGTTTAGACTTAGTTCTCCCATTAGTTGGTGCACAGATATGTCCATATCTCTTTGCACACGATTCATCCAATCTCCAGGAGCTGCAACCTGTGAAAAGAACCTCCTGCAAACTTTTTCCCGCTTTCTACCAGTTAGTATCATTCCATTGTTAGCTGAGATGTGATGCAGCCATTAGTGGTATCTCATAGGAGGATGCAGGTGTTCCATAGGGAGGATTATGATGGTTTTCTCCCTCAGACAACCTTGAGTTAGCAGTTTAAGTAAAATTAATTGTTACATTATGAGAAAATAAGAATGTGCTGTGTATCAAGGCCAAAACGCTATCTTTGTTAGTGTGTGTGCATGTGTAGCAGAAGCTGTAACTTTCCAGCCTGAGCTGTCTGTGTCCATCATGTATTTAACCCTTCAGAGCCTGGGGTTAATGCTCTCTCTCTGTTCAGGTCAACACAACTCATACATTAATTACACAACAAATAGTTATTAATATCAGTAATTGTAATACTCATATGTGATATCAATTTCAGTGTTCAGCTAACAGTGCCTTAAAAAATAAATCCTAACACAGCACAACAACACACAGGCAGCCAGCATTTACTATTTACAACAAAACATGCACATTATATGATCCACTGGGACAAACAAATAAAATCAAATCTGGTCTAAAGTTCACTGTGAACGTGTCCAGAGCATGTTTACACAGTTGCTACTAACAACCCAGAAGGTACAGCTTGAGGTGTAGCTTGAATCGCACGGCAGACAAACAAAGAGTCCTACATGACTACCAAAACAGTCAGTGCACACACTGGGATGTAGCGGTGGTAGATTTAAATCCACACATCACTAGAGTCCATCCTAAACACACAAATCAGTTCAACATGGGAGAAATGTACATCAAATGTTCATCATATGCTACTCCAGCAATGGTAAAGTCACCATCCTAATGAAATTTTAAGAACTATATCAAACTAGAAAACTATTATCCTTCTGTTATCAATATTCTATTTGATCCGATTAACTATCTGCTCTGTTTTTATCAGTTCGGCTAACCAATGACCATTTAAATCATGTTACTGTACAACACCAAAGAAAATGCCACTTATGCAGATTTTTCAGGCAAGAACTTTGAGATGGCAGCAAATCAAAGACTTTTCACCCAATGGCAATCGGTTTATAGGATTTCAGTCTCACAGAATATAATTTATTATAGCAGTTAAAAAGTAAATTATTTTAAAAATGCGAAAGTAAAACTTTTTTCCGATTTACGGTAATTTCCCTGTTTTAACTCTCTGAACCCTAAAACCTACTGTAAGGTTTAAAAGGCAAGCTATATTTGAAAAAAAAAAAGCCAAAATTCCACCATTTAACTGAGCCATAAACTGTAAAAGCAGAGAGAATTGTCCCATCTTCAACTTTCCCAGAGTCCTTGAACTACTCATCAGTGATGTACGACTCCATGAGGAAAATGTACCTACTGTAAGTTCAAATTTATGATCATCAAAAGCACTATATTCTACATGTCTCACTGAAAAAACAATGCTTGAAATAGATTGTTTGCTCTAACCAGATTCAATGAAAAAGAAAATTGAAGTAAAGAAAACCTTAGCTGTGAGCAACACTTGTGAGAAAAATTCTATGTGTTTAGTAGAACTGGGCTGAACTGCAGGCAGTGTTTACACACAGTAGACAGGAGACTCACTTTTAAAAAAGTAAATAGTTAAAATTCTCTAGTGTATCCCATCACCTTTGTTTTTATTATCAGTAAAGAATCAAAAATTTGACCTTTTTTTGGCTCTTTAAATTATTTATGACATTATATCTGTCTCCTACTGCACAGAAGACATTTTTGACTTCCTTCTACTTCCAACCTTGGTTGTGCTGTTTCTATTGAGTTACAGGACTTTATATCGCAGAAAAAAGCCCATAATGAGGAAAAATATAACACGATCAAAAAAAAAAAAAAAAACGCAGACAAAATGTTTGGAGTTCAGAGGACTAAGTTGGAGAGAACATGATCACCATGATTTCAAACCACAACCATCAACACATAGCTGCATCTGTCTCTCACCCTCATCCATCCTCAGTTCCGCCAATCCACCCTGTCCTACATGCTCACGTACCTTTCAGCTCAAACAGCTGCAGTTCAAATCCCAGCACCTCACCTCACACCTACCGACAGACCATCTAATGTCACTTGAGACCACTTTAACAGATGCTTTCACGTCGTCAAAATGTCATTTCTCAATCCAGCTCAGAGCACAATGACGCAAACACACTCTGAATACGGCGCTGATGCGGCTGTTGCCTTTCCTCTCATCTCATTATCTCACTCACATCACAACTGTTTGCGTTTGAGAAGTTGTGGTCTCCTCGTCACGCTGCTGGGCCAGTTGGGGATGTCTCCTGCTAATGGTAGCCCATATGTACCAATAGATGAACTCTCTGGGTGCTCATACATATGGACCCAGCCATGTAGAACAGGGCAGGAGAGCGTGAAAGAGTCTTGGCAATCTCTTGTTCCCTATCCCTACTTCTACCGCTTACCCACATCTAGGTTTTACAACAGAAACCCCTGCTCTTCCCTCACCTCTGTCTAATGTCCAAATCCTGTGCAGCCCTGTAACATCCCTCTCTGAAGAGCAGGAGGTCTCATCAAGGGCTGGCACTGAGATGTGAGGGTTTGGCTAGAGGTGGCATTTGCCAAGGTCATTCAGCATGTCTGCATGTGCAACTATCTCTGCTGCAGGACAGAATTTTACCATATTACATTTGAACATGGGGAAAGCAGTGCAGACATGGGCCATTTTTGTATTTCAGTTCATAATGCAGTATGCAGAGTAGAGGCCATCTTATGAGGCTCCCTGCAAAATAGGGAAAGGCAAGGCTTACTGCTGCTGCTGCTTGTTTTTTTAATGGGCCGCCAACTGAAGCTGAACCTCAAATCATCATAATGAGAGAGAATGAGGTCCACATATGCAAGGGGGAGGAAAAAGGAAGGTAGATAAGGAAATCGTGGTGGGAGAGAAAAAAGGGGGAGAAACAGAAACACAGAGAGGGAGAGTGGGGAGAAAAGGGAGAGATAAGAGGAGAGGAAAGGGGTGAGAAATGAGAGAGAGAGATTCCTCTGCATCTCTGATTTGCTTGGGTGATATTCATCAGAGCGACAGAGCATAAGTGGAGGAATAGATGGAGTGAGGCAGCAACGAGGGAGGAGGGAAAAGAGAGAAAGAAAACACAAGAATTTTTTTTTTCTATAAGCCATTTATTTTTATTAAGCTTCCCTGCCTGTCCTTGTAGCCGTTTCCTGCGCTCTCCACTGGCTTGTATTTGTTTATGTTCAGTTACAGGGGCATGCCTATAGTGACATTTATAAGCATAAAGCCAAGCTGTGCAGTCAAAAAATCTTGATTTGTGGTAGTTTGACTAGTGGAGCAAAAAAGAAGAGGAAGTGGGAGAGTATGCAGCAAGAATTTGTCCAACCAAAATTGTACTTGATGGTTAAATTCAATTTTAAGATTTTTTTTTTCTACTGTGACACTGATTTATCTCCACACATGATTTTACATAAATGAATCACACTACTGCAGCAGGTGACATGTTGTATCATTATGATGAGCATGACTGCTGCAGTTTATTTTAAGACAATCCCACATTGTCCAGTCAAATGTATAATGTATACATTTGCAGCTGAAAATCTTCCCTAATAAATACATAATTACTCCTATTTAAACTATCCCAGTTAGAGTATCGAGAGATGAACTAATGAATTGTTTGCTTATTTGTCTGTTCAATAAGAATATCAGCTTTTTGTTTTTATAAAAATGAAAGTATTTCATTTGATTTAGACCTCTGCAGTGCTATTGAGATGCAGTGGACATTTGAAACAACAACAGCGCACGCTGTACAGTAAGTAATGTGGAAGGTGAAGATGATTATAATAAACATGACCCAAAAAGCATCACGCTGGGAGAAAAGCAACGCTGAAAAAATAGTAAGAGACTGGGTGCAGCACTGTGAGGAGAGGGGGGAGGCTGGGAAGGAGAAGGGGGGAGGGAGGCAGAAGAGAGGGAATGTGACAGAGTGGTGACAGAGAGAGAGAGTGGAGCGCTGTGTGTGTCAGGACTGTGTGTGTCTCTGTGCTCGTGTCCCCAGGCGCAGGCAAACATTAGCTGCATTAAGTGAGCTGACAGGTCCCTCCCCATTACCACTACTGGTGGCCCAGGGAGGGAGAGAAAAAGGGGGGAGAAATGGAAAACACTGTGGCTCTTACCAACCGTCTGTACAACTCAAAACACATGATGTGCGTCCCCCTTCTGTGCAGGCTGACATATATCATCATGGCGTAGAACAAAACAGTTTTTGAATGGTGGCCACAATTATGCAGAAATAACCGCGACACTCTGAAATAACAAAAATTACTTGCAAAAAGCACATAAAGTTGTTTTTTTCTCTCTCTAAACCTTCACCGCCATACATAATGTGAATTCCCCTGGTGGGCAGGAAAACAAACTCTATACATCATAACTGTTCATCATATAATGTGCACGTTTTGTTGTAAATAGTAAATGCTGGCTGCCTGTGTGTTGTTGTGCTGTGTTGGGATTTATTTTTTAAGGCACTGCTAGCTGAACACTGAAATTGATATCACATATGAGTATTACAATTACTGATATTAATAACCATTTGTTGTGTAATTAATGTATGAGTTGTGTTGACCTGAACAGAGAGAGAGCATTAACCCCAGGCTCTGAAGGGTTAAATACATGATGGACACAGACAGCTCAGGCTGGAAAGTTACAGCTTCTGCTACACATGCACACACACTAACAAAGATAGCATTTTGGCCTTGATACACAGCACATTCTTATTTTCTCATATTGTAACAATTAATTTTACTGAAGCTGCTAACTCAAGGTTGTCTGAGAAAGAAAACCATCATAATCCTCCCTATGGAACACCTGCATCCTCCTATGAGAAACCACCAGCAACTGCATCACATCTCAGCTAACAATGGAATGATACTAACTGGTAGAAAGCGGGAAAAAGTTTGCAGGAGGTTCTTTTCACAGGTTGCAGCTCATGGAGATTGGATGAATCGTGTGCCAAGAGATATGGACATATCTGTGCACCAACTAATGGGAGAACTAAGTCTAAACCACGGTTATAATGTGACTAGCCAATCACATTTCAATATTTTAATTATATGTTTGTGTTTTATGATCAATCGCATTTCACCATACTGAATAAAATGTTCTGTTCATATCAGACTTTATCCTTTTCTGGGAGGCTGTTCCAAACAGCAAAGGTTCTTGTTCAAGATTCTTTTGAGACACTGATATTTAGAAAATAAACAGCTTAATTGGAGAGAAGTAGTTTGTCTTCTTTCTCAAAAAACGAACACACTCAACATAACCACTGACAGCCATGTACTGTGTCTCATAAGTACAGTAACAGTTTGCACACATGTGCCTCTGCGTGTGCATGTGTGCAATGTATCATTCCTTTTCTGCTTAAATATTGATTGTTGTCTTGTCTGGGGTTCAGGGTTAAAGACCATCTGCTGCCTCCACCCTTCAATTATTCAGTCACAGCACCACCAACCCCCTCCATCTCCAACAAACACACACACACACACACACACGGACACACACACAAATTAGTCCCTGGGGGAACATTTCCCTTTTCCAGTGTGTCGTAAGAGCCTAATACTATGCATACTACACTGTACTATGCAAAATGGCTGAGTTATCCACTACTGTCATTCAGATGGATTCTCCTTCATCATATGACTCCACAAACAGAGCATAAATACAAACTGACCATTAGCTTAGCAGCTCACAGGAGGTCAACCCATGATCTTTGAGAAAGCAGTGCTCTGTGGGGGGGCTCAGAGTTAACATCGCACTGTGGTAAGACCAACTCGTCGGCCCGAACAAGAGCACCGAGGATGAGAACGAGATGAAGGCGGAGGATGAAGCGGGAGGTAGGGAGGAGAACGAGAAGAAAGTGCAAAGAGGACACAGAGGAAAGCCAGAGAAAGTTGTACAAAAGAGTTAAAGTTGGAGAGAGCCGCTGTGTGGGAGAGGAGGAGAAGCAACGCAGCGAAAGACAGTGAAGGCAACAGAGGTTGTTGACCTCTGGCTATGAAGCTTGTCGCTATAGTGCAGGCAGAGGGGGGATGCGAGGGGCTGTGGATGAGAGAGGAGGAGGAGAAGGAGGAGGAGGAGGAGGAGGGCGGTGTTGTTTGTTAGTAAAGATGTTTTTCCTCAAACGCAGCACCTCTTGCGCTGCAGTCTGCGAGCGTGCACGTACGTGTGTCTGCGTTTGTGCGTAATCTCCCCGGGCAAATCCCTCTTTAGCCAAAGCAGTGAAGAATAGAGAAGAAAAGGCAAAGCCATCTTTATCCAAATCCAATTGCAGCTGGAAGGAGGGAATAGAGTGAGGGAGGTGGAGGAGGAGAAAGGAGGAGGAGGAGAAGACGTTGTAATTTGTCTGAGGGATTACAAGAAGTGCTGGCAGAACATGACTGCTGACTGCGTGTGTGCGCGCACACATTTGTATGTGTGTGTGTGTCATGACCTAACCCCATGAATTCAGAGCATAACAACATCAGAGACAGTATTTTTGTAACAGAACTAGAGCAGAAAATAAAGAATATTCCTCCACAGCTCCGCTCACTCCAGGTAAACATCAAACCCTTCGTGTGACTCAGTTCATAACAACAGCCAGGAGGGTGACTTGGAGGGCAGACAATTGGCCCTCTGTTTAGCTCTAAGTCATTATTTCTTATAATTGTCTATTTCATAATAGATCAGAGTTGCTTTGAATTCACTTTCATGACATTAATGGTGCCATAAAAACACAATTACACATTCTTATCACAACTAAAGCAAGCTGCACGCAAGACTGTGACCCGCAAATTTCTGCTGAGGGCTACAGTTGTTGTGCCGCTACAAGGACACATACATGGCAACAATGTGGCAGCAATATGGCAGCCATCAAATCTGGGCTAATATTAAGTGTGTGTTTGAACACATCCACTAAAATCTCTCCTGTACACACACCAGAGTTTGTTTCCAAATGCTGCTTCCATTTTGGAATCCATACTGCCAATTCCTTATGGACAGACTTACAGGACCAAAGTAGTTTCTGAATAAATGGACCAGTCTGAGTGTGGGATTTAATGCAGAAGTCACATTTCATCAAAAAGTTATTGAATAGAGCTGCAACTCACAGCCTTTGCCATTGTTGTTTAGTTTTTGATCAATTGATGTTTGAGCTATCAGATGTCAGAACATGGTGAAAAATGGTGATCAGTGTTTTCCAAAGTTCAGAGGACTCATCCACACACCAAAGACAATCAGTTTACTGTCATAAAGGAGTGAAAAAAGCAGAAACTTCAAATTTAAGAAGCTGAAATCAGAGAATTTTTGCTCAAAAAAATTACAATTAATCTACAAGAGAGACAATTGGCAATTGATTTCATAGTTGTCCACCATTATCAACCATCCAACAGTTACAAACTAAATGTGATTTGGCTCACAACAAACAGCAATAACATTATGAGGATGCATTGTGCTGCTCAAAGACTAGGGAAAAGAGAGAAAAAACAGGTCAAATGGAGTGAGAGACCTTAAAAATGATTGTGGAACAGAGGAATGGGCTTTAGGCCAGAGTTTGGGTGCCATGGTTTGATGTGATATGACTGTGCGACACACAAGAACGCATACATCCGCCTGGAGCAGGGTAAGAGTTAAGGACAGTGGAGTCAGATAAGTGTCAGAGTGAAACAGCATCAGTGTCTTTCTCTGTCTCCGTGAGTGACAGTGATACAAGGCAGTCTGCCCCCCCACCCCCCGCATACGCACACATACAACAACACGCAACAACGCACGCACGCACACACACGTACACACAGGTGCCCGACGGCTCTATGCACCAACAGCTGTTTGGCTGTGACATGCAGCATACACTGCAAATCACATCAGATATACAGCAGCTCCTTCCCCTGAAACTCATGGACCACAATGACACACAGATAGCGTTGCTTGCTTTACCAAATGCTGACACACTCTTCTAGGCATTTTATACTGTCAGGTTACATTTACAAGATGCACACATCTATGTACAGTATTGTCCTGCAGTATTCTGAGAGGAGATGCAGTAAAATGGTTGCACCTACATGCAGGTTTAGATAACATATGCAATGAGAATATATACAATTATCAACCGGTACAGACTTTTCTATATTGTTTATAACAATGAAGCTATTCCTTTGACATACATGGTTGTATGAAGTAATTGGGAAAATATGTTAAATCAGTGAACAGTGCTGCTCCATAGTTATACCAGCCTTTTTCCACAGTAAATTGATTTGCCATGAAAGAAAATCACAGGTCGAACTAATAATATCGACAACGGTTCTGTTCTGTTCAAGGGTTCCTGATTTGACAAGATACTTTGATTTATCAGCTTTTCAATTTACTAGGTGGTGTTGTCAAAAACACAAATTTCCTTGCAGTTGTTCATTAACAAATCACACTGTTATTGACTTCCCATCACTATATAGCAGGGCTTCCCATAAACTGTAGAAAAAAAAATCCTGTTGAAAAACGGTAAAAGTTTGGTAGAAAGGGCGCACAAAAAAATACATATAAAGATGGTGAAATACTGTAACAACAAAAAACTGTATAAAATACAACAAAATGGAAATATCTGTAAAACAATACTATTTATTTAAAAATACAGTAAAACTGAAATTTTACAGTCACATTGTGAAAGAGCAAATTATGGTTTCTAGTAATATAGGTTTTTTTAAGTGGACATCACGTACAGTTTTGGCCCATTTGTTATTTTGTTCTTACTGTCAAAATGTAAGTTAATATTTTCTTCCCTGCGATTTAACTAGTTATTATCAGCAATTTAACAAAACAGGGAAAATCTGCTACAGTTAACAGGTAATGAAAAATTATATACCATTTTTCAGTCCTTAATATATATCTTTTTTTTCAAATAACGGCAAATATCTATACATTTTTCTATCATTTCTTGCAGATATGAATACAGGAGAAAGAGTTATTTTCACAGTTTGACACTGTAAAAATATGAAATACCATTTGCAGAGATTTTTTATGTGGACATTATTTACAGCTTTGGCCTATTTTTTTACGGTTAACATGTAAATGAATACTTCTTTTTGTGAATTTACTAGTAATTATCTGTAACTTAACAAAACAGGAAAAAATCTGTAAAATAACAGTAAATTGCTTACAGTTAAAAATGGTTAGTAATTTTTTTTTACAAAGGAGTCATTAAGTGCGCTGTTTTCTATTTTGAAAGAAAATGTATATCAATTAATAAATTATTTGTGACACTGAAAACACAGCGTAGCTGAAGATAATTTACGCCAATCCTGTTCCCAGATGAATGTGGCTTATTTCCTTATTGTTGATATTGTTAACTGCTGCATAGTATTGTTTGTTGTTGTTAACGCAATAATGTTACACCAGAGAGTTTGCTGTCAGCTCGTTAATCACAAATACGTAATGTGTCATGTTTTCTCTAACAGCTAAGGTAACTGTAAGAACGTGAAGAAATGATTGGAGCTTGGGGTTACACTGAAGAATCTGATTGCATGCAAATCACTGACCACGCTGGAATGATTTGTTTGGATGATCTCGACTGTCTCAAACTTGAATATATGTTGCTTAAAATGTACAAGTGGGGTGGTTTAATATATTTTGTTATTACTCCGCCAAGGAACACTGCAGAGTTGTATGACGATTGCCACTGGTTTGTCCGTCTGTTTGTTCGTCTGTCTGTTCGCAACACTACTCAAATACAGACTAACCAATTTGGATGACATTTTCAGGGACCAAGTGATTAGATTTTGGCAGTGATGTGGCTTATAGTCTGGATCCATGGATTTGTTAAGGATGTCTGCATCATTGCCAGATAGCGGCACGGCATCACTGTAACCATGACAACAAGTGAACACTACATCAGCTGCCTGCTGACGATCACATGATTGCAATCCTACTACAAATCCACCGCTGTGGACCATGAACTATTTAAAGATTTCATCTGCTGGAAATCATACAACTGAGCAGACTTGGCAGAGTACTGCGCTCTCTGAGTAATTTCCTTGTTATCAATTGTTTCATACTTCTGACTTTGGGGAAAAAAAAAAAACTTCTACAGATCTTTGAGAAATAAATTCAAGAACCCCAGATGTACAGAATATATGACTTTTGTCTTAAACTATTACATACAGCATGATAGATAGTACTCTCTTCGAAGTAGGTTTTGTATTATTTAGTATTACTTACACTTCGGATCTATTTCCAGTTGTTCACTAAACATAAAGGTCAACAAATGTCAAACTTTCATGCACTTCTCCCTCTTGTTATTAAGTTTTTCTGGGTTTCAATTTGATAAAATGACTTCAGCTCCCAATTCTAAGCAGAAGTAGCTGTTTTCATAGATATGCTACTAAAACAGGCATATGATGGGTGCAGTGTAGTTTATAGTTTAAATTTGTACCAAGACAGCCTGAACTAACTCTTACTAAAGTCAGTTGAGGTAGCATATTGATTTACGATGCCTGGGCGGCACAGCGAAAAAGCACATATCAAGGTTCAATTCCGAGCAGAAGAGTTTTTTGCTTGGATCCCTGAGTGCAACTGGCAGCCTCAATAAGTGAGACTCTTTTGAGGGATCATATCTCTGTTGCATCATTAGCAGCTCATTATAGTTGGCCTATCTATACTGTACCCTCAATCCACCGCGATTATAGGAACTAACAGAAACTGCAATGGGAACTGGCCAACAAAAACTATAAATAAACAGCAGCAATATCATTACTGGCTCAATATTTATGTGAATATTCTATAATATAATTTTGTTCTGGCTTACAAAAAACATAACCTGTATGCAGCAAAAGAGTTCGTTCTCTTCTTTGGTTCTTAATTTACACTGGAGAAGAAAGTGCAACAGTGCACAATCTAATTTTCTTCTGTGTGTAAATTAAATTAATTGTAGTCATTTTTTAGACATGGGGCTGATGCTTTTGAATAGAGTAAGCTACAGCAAAACAGTTGAATAAGCTTCAGTACTGAGACATCCCTAAATATTGACACTCCACTCATTTCACTGAAACTCAAGGTGAGTGTTACATAATCCTTGCAGTCAGTGAGGTTCTTGAGACCAAAAGCATCATGCACCAGATAGTCGTTTGCAGTCTGCAGATGAAAGGATTTAGAAATTGGGATCCGATGCAAGAATGAACAGATGAACATATCTTATGCTGGTGTGGAAGAGTGGAAGTGGACACAGAACACAGTACCAACCGTTCCTGTTCTGCAAATCTGTGTGCTGTTCTTTATAACAATTCCCGGATAACTCAGAAGAACAGCAATGCAACTTTTGTGATTTTGCTTGTGCATAAGTATTTGTATTACAGATATAGGTAATGTGAGCTAAAACCATGTTTAAATCCAGTTCAATTGTGCAGAGGAATGCATTGACATAGAAATTAAATAATTAAACTTTTACAAAAAATATGAAGGGTAAGCCACTTCACGCAATAACAGCGCAGTGGATTAAATGTGCAGCCATAAGTTAACTTATTAAAACATTTATTGAAACTATAAACCCACAAGCTCTGAATAAGGCCCATTTTCAACAGATTTGACACTGTGGAGCTAATCTTTCTAATGAACAGCTCTAAGCATGAATGACAAGCTTTTTTAAAAAATTATTTTAATGTAATCAGCACCAATTATATTTATAAAATCTACAGCTAAATCTGTTTAAATTTCCTGCTATTTGTTTCTTCTTTGCTGTTTTTGTTCTCTCCTGTTGCTCTGATAAAGCCCTGCTTTTCTCTCACAAAGCCACAGGTAGGTTTCAAATGACTGGACGAGATTCTAAGTGCTTTCCTAAGTTTCCCCCCTCTGCCTCTGCTGTTCTATCAGATGGAGGGATGGAGGTGAGGAAAGAAATGAGGGAGAGGGAACAACAGAGCGAAAAGACAAAGAATGTAAGCCCCCACAGCAGCACTTAAAGTAAGTCTGCATTATTGATGAGGAGACAAAGCGAAACATTTATTTATCATCGAGGATGTGTAGAAGCTTAGCCGATCCCTGCAGAGCTGGAGGAGAGAGAGAAAAAGAGAGTAAGTGAGGGTCAAGAGACAGAAAGAGGCCGTGTTGAAAGAGAGATGTCTAAGGAGGCTTCAGTGTGTTTTGTGTGTGGATACAGTAGAAGGTCAAGTCTGAGATGTGTCCTGTGCATTTGCTCTGGTCTGCTGTGGGATTTCCTCAGGGCTGAAGGATCAAGACCAGGCCAGAGAATTATTTATGACTCCTAAACAGGCTTCCATACTACACTGTGTGCTTAACCCCTTGGTACACTAACTTTGATGTTCCAGGCTCAAGTCTATCCCTTAACTGTAGTCACACACACTACCCTTGTCTTTCTTTCTTGATTTTTCGTAGTAAAAAATAAAAATGCACACAGAAGCCTTCTTCATGAGTTAGTCTATTTTTCCCTTTATTTGATCCAACACCCAAGCTATTCAATCACAAATCTTGTGAAGATGAGTGCCCATCACATCTCCCAGAGCCCGAGGAGACAACTCAAAATTACCTGTTTTGTCAAAACCAACAATCGAAAAAGCAAAAGATGTTCCATTAACAAGTATACAAAATAAACAAAAGTCCTAAAGGTGTGTTAAGTCTGAACACAAAGTGAATTTTATAGGTGGCATGATTGCACAAAGGCAATTGTAAAGACACAAGTCAGTATGAAAAGACCCTGACTCCCTTTAGCATGTAGTGCAAATTGAGGCAAAAGCAATTCTGAGTGAATGGGCTTCGTGGGGCAAATAAACAGTACTACAAAACACTCTAGCAGTCAAATTCAAGTAACATAAGGGAAAAAAATCAGATTTAAGTAGTCTGATGTAGCAAACTGCTTGCATTTTTTGACTGATGCACTCAATTGCTTGTCATATTATAGCAAAGACTAAAAATAACTTAAAAAACACACTGAAGACCATGTACATATATACTGCAAGTAGGAACACCCATGATCACACTTTGGAGGACACTGAATACACTGAGATTTATTACCATCCTAACCTTAAACTAGGGCCTATTTTTGATACCAGCAGGAGAAAAACGACTTAAGTGCCACTTAAACCTGTTTATCAAGGCAAACAGCTAATCATTTTGTTAATACTACAATGAAAAACACAAACACACAAATAAAAACAATATAATGGACTCCCCCCATCATGATACAAATTAAATAAACAAAGTGAATAAAATTTCAATGTGCACCAAGTGTGGCCAGGGTTGTGAAAGTTAAATCAATCATCCACTCTTGGGATATCTTTTAATATCTGTTTTTTCATTATATGTACTTTGTAGCTAAGCTTAATTGTGGAAGAGTTACCTAAGGGGTCAAATTGGTTAGGGTTTGAGGCCAACCAGAGAAGATACGTTTGCACCCCTAAAAAGTTTGTGTCTTTGGAAAGATGGACTTAGCGTTTCTAACATGATATGGACAACTATGCCACAAGGGTTAAACTTGCAACCTGTTTACAGCGAGGCAATAGCAAAAGAGATTGTGTTCGTGATAAATACTGTTTCATTTGTACTTCTTCTTTGGGGGACAGAAGAGTGAGGTCTCTCCCCCTGTGCTGAATAAAGTCTTTTCCATTGCAATGATGTAATTTCATTCTTCATCTTGTTAACAATAACACATTTACGGACAACCCAGTAGTTGTTTGTTATTTTATTCAAGGGTAGAAACTGGGGGAATAAAAAAGCTACGGAGTCGTGCAGAGGTTCAGCTTCTTAATTGCACTGTTTAGATGGAAGTGGTGGGGTACACAGGTTTGCGGGTGTTTTCCAATCATGAGACCATCTTTCCAGGGCAACTGATGTTCCTCACTGTTTGTAGCCTCCAACAGAGGAGGTCTGCGGGCAGAGAGAGGGTGATGAGAGGCCTGAGTGGTCATCAACTAGCATGCCTTGGGGAGACCTGCACAGAAGCCATAGGGCTCCATTATCAAGCTACAATGTTCATGGAAGTGAAGTGTTCAATTTTCATTGTGTTTTTTCATGCCGGTTGACATCTAATGCATTTCAATGAAACTATCAAACATTCTATGGAATAGTTTTACCTTTGCTCTTCATGAAACATCTGTCGCCTGCGCAACACCCCACCATTTTAATTGCACAGGTGTAGCATAGACCTGTATTGACTACCATCCTTACCTCAAACATGACCAGCTTTCATGTACAGTAGGTAATAGATGAAGAGCTGATGAATGAACAAAGCGTGCGTTGCTCGTAGTTAAGACAACTCCAACATTAACATTAGTTTCCATAGTGATTAGGCTTTGTATTAGCAGATCAAACTGTCACCTGTCGCAACCACTAGGAACCCTTCACTACATGTCAGATTAAGCATAATGTTTGGTTTAAATAATGCACATTGTTCGGCTGTGACTGATGGATTTGCAGGGAACTGACGTGTGAAAGTGGCTGAGCATGAATGTATGAATAGCGCAATTTTATCGGCATGGCTGTACATTGTGTGTATGTGTGTTTGTGTGTAGGGGAGGCCGTTAGGGGATAAGCACTCAATAACAGCTGACACTGAGCTGCCCTCTGCTCTCGCTCACACAAAGGACTATGATTATATTACTGTTTGACTGCCTGTCCCACTCTCCCTCCATCCCCCCCATCAGACCCTATACTGCCAAGCCCTCTGTGCACTCAACGGCTAAGATAATTACCACTATTGTGTGTCACACACATGCACACACACTCCCATGCAAAGTGTGCCACGTGCTTGCCAGCTACCCCATCTGTCCCCTACTCACTCCTTCTTTTCCTCTTTTAATTCCCTCTTTCCAGTTTTTTTTTTTTCTGTTTTTGTTTCTGCACCCTGCGACATCCACGATTTGGCAGGAAAAGGGGAAATCCATTACAGAGGGAGAGAAACTGGGTGAATAAAGGCATGTAATTCTTACTGCTTACATTTATTTAGTGCTATACAGTGGGTGGTTGAGTCTATTTATGTGGCGAAACACGCTGATACAGTTGTTGACATCTTACTCAGTGGCGTGAAATATCCAATATAACAATGTATTAGTAGTGTGGCAGACTTGTTAATGAATATCAATCGTCTTTCCAATATCTGATCATCTCCCTTGTACGTCCCAAGCATCCCATTCAACCAGGAGGACGAAAAACACAGAACTGAGATTGAGAGGGTACCAGGGGGAGAATAGCGTGTGCGACACCACTGTCCCCTTTCTTTCATTCCCTCTGCATTTCTTTCCTCCACCAGTTAAACTTTAATGTGTTTTCCCGCTCAAGTACTCAGGGAAACTCCTCAGAAATGGCTTTGGTTGCAGAAACACCAGAGTGGTTGCAGTGTGGCTTCTGAATGTGGGTGTGTGTGTGTGTGTGATGGTATCGTAAGGAGGAGGAGATTTAAGTGGTTAGTGCCTGTGCATGTGTGTGTGTGTGAAGATGTGGTAGGGGATTGAGGCCACAATATGATGCTGGAGTGGTGTTTACACGAGCGAGCGAAGCTGCAGACAAATGTAGCCATTAATACCAAAATCCTTTTTCCACCATTTCTCCATTTACCTTTACTCATCCCTCTATCCAGTCTCCTCTGGCTGCAGGGACAAACACATACCTGGAAAAGACACACACGCTCTCACTGTGTCTCTCTTTAGTGTTAAAGGTGGAGGTGACCACCTTGAGAGTGTGTAATTGTTTAACAGCCTGAGAGCTCCCATGTCTACTCCAGAGGCCTTTGCTCGCTGAAGATCGATCAAATACTGTGGCTGCCAGTGACAACTTCGAAGACACACACACACACACACACACACACACACACACACACACACACACACACACACACACACACACACACACACACACACACACACACACACACACACAGGGTCTAACGGTGAGTGTTGCTGGAGAGATGGACGGAGACAGTTAAAGAAAAAGAGAAAGAGAGAGTGAGAGGAAAGAGGAGTACCTCCCTTAGCGGCTGCCATGTGGCTTTAGCCATCTGTTGGCAGAGTCTAAATTAATTAGCTCCACTCATTACTAGTTTGCAAGAGGCCTGCAGTCTAAACCAGACACCAGCTCTCCAACTTCCCTTTCGTACGATCTTTTCCTCAACCCTTCTTCTGACTGAAAAAATTCCTCGCTTAGATCACGCCCTGAAAGCCCAAATTGTTTACTGTTGTCATCTACTGTAATGTCAAAACTCCCATATAGGCAAAAACAATCACTTTTTGCCTCTAAATAAAGACTTTACCTGAGAGCTTTAAGTGTATATAGAAAGAGCACAAGTCAAATGATGCAAAGTTGTTGTGTTGATGCTTTCAACACATGCTAAGGCATTATGAACCTACGTTGTAAATGTACAGAGATCAGAGGGAGAAAAGAGGGTGGGATGCATCAGAGAGAACTGTAGTTCCTAGTGAGCACTGAGATCAGTCACAGGTTGAACAGAACACAAATGCACATTCAGTCAGGATGTAAATGCCAATGTTTATACAGTTAGAACATTGACTAGTTTGGATAAATTAACATAGACCGTTGACATACATATCATTAGGGTCCATTAAATCTCACACAGAAATTTCTGTTATACACATTGCAAAAAAGATGAGTAACTCTTCCCACTGCATTCTGTTTTCCTGCTGAACCACTCTGCAGAAGAGCCACTTACAATTGTATTTCTTGAGAACTGAGGCCGAAGCTTCATTGAGCTCACTCATCCACCTCTCTTGAAATTGTCTGTGCTCCAGTTACACCTTTTTGTTAGGTTCAGAAACAGACACTTTCAGGGTCAGCTGATCCACAGAAAAAAATCAAACTGTTTATGACAAGGTGCACAGTAAGCTGCAGGTTGCTGAACGTTACCCTTAGTAATAAATACCTAGATTTGATGCTTGAATTTTGGTGCGTTGCTTAAAAAAAATGCAGCAATTATTCTAAAATAAAACACTAGGGAAAATCTCACTGGGAAAGGAAAATTAATATTTGTAGGCTGCATGTGAAAAAGAAGAATTTTTTTTTTTGCATTCTGCATCCAGGTCAGTAATGTGAAACCCTTGAAGCCCAGAGTGTTGTAATCCATTTTTATACTAAATCAAAAGCTGTAAAATTAAATCTCCCACTCAGACAGAAACAAACCACAACCACAAAATCTCAGTGTTGACACTAAATGGAAGACATGCTCATGTTATCCATCTAGACACACCTTCCCTCACCCTTCACCCTCCCCTTTCCCTCCCTCCTGCCCTCTTATCCCACTTTTCCCTCTCATCCTTGGGGAGTGCTCTGTGCCACCGCGGAGACGACAGATGGGGCTCAACATCATCCAGAGAGCGAAAGAGATGGAGAGAGAGAACAGAGGAAGATTGCATTCATTATTTACATCACTTGGTATTGGAATATTAATGCTAAAAGCAATCGGGCAACCCTTCATTAAATTAACTGGAGATGTAGGGAAGGAGAGGAGAGGGTGAGATGGAAGGATGGGGAGAGAGGGAGGCAGGAGAGACAGTGGGAGAGGAGAAAGCAGCACACTCTGTTAAATGGGCCCTAAAATTAGTGAAGCAAAAACACCTCCATTAAGAAAGCCTGCATCTCTCTTTTCCCTCTCTTCCCCCACTCTGACTCTTCTCTCCTCTTTTCTGCTCACTCCCTTATTTTAAACACCTCTTTGTCTCTCATACACACAAAAAATCACTGCTTTACCCACAAGTGCCTGCTCTGAACCAGAAATATGCATTTCTGTGCTGTCCCTCTTAAGTGCCTGTTCAAAATTTAAACATGCTTATGGTGGCAGAATGTGTCTTTGGTCCCCATGTGCATCTCTCTGGAGAGTACTTCTCTGTCTTTCAATCTCTCTATTACTCCCTCCTTGGCAACTGCTCTTTTTCTTTATGCTGTATCTCACTCTCATCACTTCATCTTACACTCCTTCCTCCTGTTTTCCTATTTCTCTCTCAGTCCGTCTCTCTCTTTCTCATCTTCTACCTGTCACCTAAAGCCCGATAATATTGTCACACATACAAATGTGTACACACCGGATGTGCAAGCATGCATGAAGGAACACACGAACGCATATGTAAGCAGACGCACAGCCTTGCATATGCATGCTTAAATGTACAAATTCATGTACACAGGCAGAGTAAGGACACACTCACACACACTCACACACACTGACACACACTCACACACACTCACACACACTCACACACACTGACACACACGCGCACTGACAGTGGCAGAATGGTTCTCTCCTGCACAGCAACACATTGCGTATATGCAGAGCCACTCTCCCTATTAGTGGAACGCTGCAACGCGCTGTTGACTTCTGGAGAGGAAAACATACAGTTATGTCCACTGGTTATCAACTGATGCCACAATTACCAACCCCTCCACCTGCACTTGGCCCTTCACCCAGTGTGTGCATCGTGCGTGTAATAGGTAAACAACTTCCATATGTGAAACTGTAATCATCGCAATGTAATTGAAAAACTGGGTCACTTCATGTTGGAAGAAAAAGGTCAAAAATGGAAATCCGAGCTTTCAGAAGCAATCAAAGACCAAGTGCCTCTTGGGAGGTCAACCTAAAAACTACGGTTGCTCTTTCAAAAGATTTTCCTGGTTACTTGTACACAATTTGACCTCTCTAGTAGCTCTACCTCATATCTCAATTTATCTCCTTTGTACAGCACCACAACACAGCAACAGTTCACCATCATTAATCCCAGTCTTTTCCAATACAACTGATTGCATACTGTAGAAGAATTCATCCATCCATTCCAACAACAATTCTCTACCTCTGCTTATTCCTGCTCAGAGTGAAGAGGTCTATGAGGTATTTTGCTGCATACTGAGAAAAAAAGCACTACTATATGCACTAGGCAAGGCATTTGGTGAAAGACGGACTGAAGCATCAACCTTTTCCAATTTGCAAATAATAAAAATAGAAAAACACAGATAACATAGAGGACATCTGTGCATTTGCAATACATCTATCTATATCTATAGATATAGATATAGATAGATAGATGTAGTGACGGATGGAGTGAAAGAACACATGAAAATGAGTTAGGATACTGGAAATTATCACAACCGAGACAACAAACCATGTTTACCAAGCAGTGCAAGTAACCATGATTCTCTGACAAAGTTATCTGCACTTAGAAACACAATATGGCCTGATGAACCTATTCATGATGTGCAAAAGGTTCATGATAATAATACTAATAAAAATAATTAAAAAATCTTATAGAAAAGATGAATATTAATTAGAAGAAAGCTTTGTCACAGATTGGTTGTGCAGTTTGGTAGCTAGTGTAGCAATGCAATTTTTAAAAGTAGATAACAACACAGAACAACAGCTAACCTGTTTGCAAAAAGATCGCCTGCAGGCAGATACTGAGCTACATAAACATCCTACTGAAATCAGTCTAGTGGCCACCTGATAAAAGTGCAGTAATTGACACCTTTAAAGTCTTGATTTTATTTACCAAGTTCTAAATGGAAATGATCTAATATACAGTATTAGAATCTTGCTAGAAACCAATTTTGTTCATCAGCCACTTGCAACTATACTTCAGCTCTTTTGATAAGAAATGTACAACAACAGCAAACAAACATCACCTTCCTGGACTTTTATGTGATCAAATACATTTGCTGTGTTTCAGTCTTAAATGATGAACCACCTGAGCTGTGTGCATTGGTTTTGAACCACTTTTGATTGAGTATGTCAGAGTGACCAGGTTCTGTTCTTTTACTGCTCAGCTCACTAAATAAATGTGGGCTCTGGTTCTCTCTAATGTAAAATTTGGATTTTTTTTTTCTAATCCAAGGGCACGTTAATACAGTTACATGATTGCATAATTTGAACTAAAAATAAGCTTAATGAAAAAAGTCTTTAAAAGTATGAAGAATCAGCCTCAGCTGGAGGCAGCAAGTCCTATGATAGTTTATGCTGTTTCCATAGCAACAGATATTAACCCGATGTTTGAACGTCAGACATTAGAGCAGCAGTGATAGCCTTGTCGATTACAAATTAGTCGGCTCATGATTGGAAATTGCAAATGTTTAATTTAAGAATTCACTGTACCATAACTACATAACATAGCATAAACACAGTAGATGTAAGTTTAGCTACCTGGTACTGTTGGAGAAATACAGTTTATGGGACAATCTATCAACGTGTGGATAAACTAAAAAAAGAATGTTTGAACTTTCAATCTGACCTTGTCCTGCAATTTGTAAACATAACGTGTGGTGCTGGTGTTAAGTTCCTCTCCTACTTCAGTTCTTTAGGTTGATAAAAATGAGTCAGCGATTAGGAAAGAAATACAATAAAAATGCAAGAAATGTGCCAAAACCACTGAAGCCACTGATGCAGAAGGTAACTAGGTATAGGTGAGAGAGAAAGAGATCACTGAATGCACCATGTTGGACAAATGCACAGATGTTCCTCCTATTCCATAGTGTCCCATGTGTACAATCAATGTAAAGTAGCTACATGCCAATACAAAACTGCAATAAACTCTGAAGGTCATTTATCCTCATCTGTCCTTAACTCAACCGCCTCACCTGGATGAAATATTAGTTCATTACTGTATGACGCTCTGCTATAGGTTCACATTTGTGTGAAGACGGCAAGAGAGAAGGGGGATAAGAGCAGGAGAAAGAATGCAGAGGTAGGAGAGCGACTGAATAAATACCCGTCTGTTTCCCCCTCAACACAAATAAACAAGGCGTTCACTTGTCAGCCTGCAGGAGAAGGGCACGCTGTCGATGCAGACGAAAAGAGACTCACCCACACAGATGCACACGCACAAATGAAAAATCTGGAGATGGGTGCTGTTGACAATTGAGAGTGCTCAAGTCAAAATATGAGTTGAGTCTTGACACTGTCAGAAGCACCTGATATGTAGCCTTTCCTTCATGTGGCTTTGAGTTTAAGGTGACTTGCAAACATAAGTATCGCATCCACTTGATTTACAATGTTACAAGCGAATACATACTTTTCTTGTGGCCATGTAAGAGACATCAAGCCAAAGCAGTAAAATGCATGAATTAGTTGAGACCAGATGATGTTACTAGCAGACCTAATACAGTTTTAAAACATCTGTGTTTCCGTGGTTAAAAACAAAAAAAAAAAAAAAGTGCATCCCTGGACAAAAGAAATAACTGATTTAGAGGCAGAAAGCAAAACAAGACAAATCAGTTTACTGCCTACAGGTTGTATTTTCTTCCCTTTCTTTCTACTCTAGAGTTTTTAAATGCTGTATTCATGGTAAGTAATTGTGCAAGAAGGTGTAGCTACTACAATGTATTGTGTTTTGTAGAGAGGCTGCATCTGAAACACCATGTATTTTCAACTTGGCTGCAGAGATGTAGTCAACAAGGATGAATGAGCTGTAGTGCGAGCACTCAACTGTCAATCTGTGCTCATACACAAGAGCTTTGTCCGCAAGAGTGGGCGGAGGGGAGGGAGTGTATGTATGTGTGTGGGTCCGACTCCAGAGAGAGAATTTATCAAGGCTAGAATGACTTTCAACCGAAATGTATATGAGATTCAAATTACATTCTCTTTTTTCCTTTATACTCTCCCTTCCTGCACTCCTCTCCCCCCTCCTTTGTCTTCTGGGAGCCTTAGTCAGCTAAGCTCAGAGGTAAAAAGATTTTCTTCTCCCTCTGTCTTTCTCTCTCTCACACAAAAACACAAACACACACATATTCTTTGTCAAAGGGCAGTTGGATGTAGGTATGAATAGTGGAGAAATAAAAAGGTGAAGTCTGGTTTCTCTTTTGCCACTGGATATGCAGATGAAGTCTCCTGTCAACTGTGACCTGCAGTATTGGCAGCCTGTTTTCTTAATTTCCATATTTTTTTACTTTCTTGACAAGAGTTAGGTGGAAAGATTAGCTCCAGTGTTACATCTGTGTATCAGATATGAAGTCATCAGCCAGTGAGTTAAATCTGGCATTAAGATTGGAAATGGGCTATTTTGGTTGTGTCCAGTGGTGGCATAAATACCAATTGTGGTTTTACAACTATATCAGTGTAAGTCATGCATGCACAAGCGTAAACGTTAAGCACATAAGGTCTGCAATTTGTACTCGATTTTATAAAAGCATGGACCACCTTTTCACAATTTGTGGACATTTGCTGTAAGCAGACCAAGAACAGCAGGAATACTGGATGAACCAAAACTAATTACCTCTGTCTTTATTCTTAATATGATAAAACTTTGCATAAGCTGGGTGATGTAGTGGCAACTCGCATACATCACAAAAACACAAGTATATGTACGCAAAGTCAATATAGTAAGTAGTCTGCTCTGTGTCAGTGCTACATTTTTCAATTCAGTGCATTGCTGAGTTGAACTCTGCAGAGTTCTAGCCCATTGATACCCATTTTACTGCAACTATTTGTGCTTATTCATGCATGACTTGCATCAAGCACCATGTAAGCTAATGACAAAGTTTTGCCAGGGTGTTCTTTTTTTCTAGTAGCCCTGGAGCATTGTCATCACAGCCAAGTTGAAATTAATGGTAATTGAGCTTGTACGTGAGGAAAACAAATTCAAACAAACAAAAACAACAAGTACATTGACCTCATTGAAAATATAAGCCCCAAAGTACAACCACAATGCAACACTGGTGAGTATTCCTGTGATCACTGCATCAAAGGTGATTACATGTGAAATTTCCAAAATAAAAGTATAAACTCATGAGCAAGGTTATAAAAGAACCTATAAACTTCACAGCTTTCTCAGCTGTGGCCTGGGTTGTATCTGATGCAGCAAATGGCATATTAGCCATCTTCAGAAAATGACTCCATGTACAATTCGCTATTTAAGAGATTTTGCATTGAAAAACAGACGGGGAAGTGCTTCTCATTTGGCATACGGATTATCTGTGGAAACTGGTGTTTTAGTGACTGCTTAGATAGTGTCCAAGATGAAAACCATTACTCACAAAATGGCACAAAACTGCAGGATTAAACTTTGCCAAAGAACATGAAAAGAAGCCTGATGAACATTGGCAGAACATTCTTTGGTCAGATGATACCAAAATAAATTTGTTTGGATTAGATGGGGTCCACCATGTTTGGTGAGAACATACTGATATGGGGCTGCATGAGGGCAGAAGGTATGGAGGAGATGACATTTATAGATGGCACTATGAATGCAAGTGTGTTTACTGAAAATACTGAAAGAAAAGATGACTCACGGTCTCAAGAAATACTGCAGGAGAGGAATTTCCCAACATGTAAATTACTTGAAACACAATGCAACAATCACAATCAAGTCCAGCTGAACAGAATAATTTGTGAAGAACAGAACATCTCTTCAACAATTTCATGGGAGACTAGTATCATACACATCCAACAGAACTGACTCTTTCATTAAAAATAACAGCACACATTAAAAATATTAAATCACTTTAATGAACAGTACACTCAGTTTTGTTGCATTAAGGTTAGTCTGTGTCTTCCCCTTGGTCTCCAGCTGAATGAGTGAAATCTAATAGGCATCCTAATAAGATGCCAAAACCATAGAAATTGGCTCCTCGTAACATCAAGGAGAGAAACCTCTACCATGAGCTTCCTTTGGATGTCTAAACTCCTAAAATTGTCTCTAGGGTCAGTGTTACATTTTCAAGATCTACAAGTACGCAATGGTTAACAAGGGTCTGCTAGGGTTCATGTGACATAAATGACATCTCCTCAAGCCTGATATTGATATATATATCAACTCGTCGCATACATCTAGATGCAGCCAGGCAGTCTCTGCTGTGACTACCTACATGCAACTGGAACAGAGGCTTCTAAGTAAACTCCCACAGACTAGTAAAACAGTCTAACAGCAACAACTATGCATCCATGAGTGTCCCCAGCTGTCCCTCTGCACACACAAGTGAGGACGTACAATCAAGGTGAGCCCAGCCTTCAAAGTGGAAACTCATTTCTTCCATTTGCATCTGAATCTCATCATTTCCATCACTATCTGAAGCTTATGACCATGCGGAACAACCAATTTAACTGCATGACTCAGGGCAGGAGCTCGCTCCCAACCTGCTGGGAGCTTGACCCATGGTCTCAAACTTGGAGGCATCGATTCTCATCCCAGCTACTTACTGTTCGACTGCAAACTGCTTTAGTCCACGTTGAAGATCTGATGAAGCCAACACAACCACAAAAAATTCTGATGTCTGAAAACTGGACACTCTTCTTGCCTGAGCTACGCTTTGAGATCCAGTCCACAAACAGAATAATTAACTCTGGACAATCCTGATGGAGGTCAACATCAGCTGGTGGCATTCAGTAAAAACAGACATAGATGGATCAATGATCTGGTCCTGTCACCAGACCAGGGAGGGAAAACTAATATCTCCAGTTACCCTGTTGGAGTTTTGGTCCATGTCAATTAGATTAAAATAGATGAGAAATTCTATGAGAGGCGACACTAGTGGCCTTTACACCACCTATTGCTGGAAATGGCAATGACTTGCCTACAGTTTAGAGTAGTCATTATTGATTTCTGTCAATTTAAATACTGACTTTAACTCGTGTGCACTGATATTGATTTCTGTGTGTTTGCACTGAGCTTTGACAGTGTATAGCGTTACTATTCAATGCTGTTGCCAGACTGCCCTTATTTATAGCAGGGCTTTACTATATGCTGCTGAGTTGTCGGGTGGCTGCTCACATCCATAATGCCGTCCTCTGGGGGGCTTTTCTATTCTGGGGTCTCCAGGAGGTTTAATGAATTCGCGTTATCAATATGGGCTTTTTGTGCCATATCCTGTCTTTGCTGTGAATATTCTGCAGCCTCTGACACTACATTAAACCCGAAAAAGAGGTAGTGGCAGCATCACGCTACCTTAAAAACGACAACAAAACTTTATCATGGTACTCAATAATGCGTTAAAATTTGTGGCTCTCACAAACATCTTCACTGGATTTTGTTTGAGAAACTGCTCCTAAAAACTGGCGCTGCTTCAGGAATTTACTTAGATTCCATGTAGTATAGATCTGTGTTTATCTTTTAAAGATGTGCATCTGTAGTAGAAACAAATGGGTTTGGGCGTGAGAGTCATAGAAAAGCTGGAAAATAATACTTTACTGGATTGAGTCTTTTCATGGAATGCAAATGCTTTAATTTAGTTTGCCAACACATGACATCAAACAAATTGTAAGATGTCATTTAGCTGGACAGTAATTTATAGTGTGGCAAGGAGGGCTATTCATGCGACATATCACGAATGTAAAGCTAAGGAAGTGATTAATGAATGAGTCATTAGCTCAGTAAGGGCTGACCAAGAAGGAGAGGAGAAAGTCAAAAAAAAGAAAAACTCAGAGGATTCCTCCTAAGACACATTTGAAACTCACACTGCTGTTGTCTCTGGTGAGACAGAGTGAGAGGAACAGAAAACTTGCATTGCCCTGGGCATTGTAAAACAATGGCTATGCACATGAACAAAACAGACAAAAAAAAAAAAAAAAAAAAAAACACAGACTGCTCTTTCAAAATACCAAGAGCTAAGGTACAGAAAGTGAGAGCGGAGAAAATAAGTAGGTGAGGGAAGAATAGGAAGAGGGCAGGCATGCTGAAAATAGCAGAATGGGAAGAAAAATAATGATGCAAAACAAGAGGCGATCAAGTGGGCCTGATAAGCGCTTGAGAGGAATAAATGTCAAGTCAAGCAGTAAGAGAACCCTAGGAGGCAGAGGTAAAAGAGTAAGTGAGAAGGAGAGAGTGCATTTATGATACGAACAAACCAAATAAGGAGACATGAAGGACGAATCCGAAACGGTCTATAATGGATCAGAGTTGCTTGCATCATTTTATTGCAGTGGCTAAATAAAAACATACTGAAAATTTTAAGTAAACATTATGTGTAAAAAAAATAAAGATAAAATCTCGAAACGTGTTATACTCCACTGACTTCTATGCACTATTGACGTGTGTGCCGATACGCTGGTATACGTCTTGTGGGAGTCCTCAGGCGATCTCATACATCCCAGAGAGCTCATTGATTAGCTATTAATAAAGCACAGCGATGTGTTTGGTGACAGGGGAGGCCACACATATCCATAGAGACATGCACAGTTGAATTTAACACATATGACAAAGGATACGTGAGGTTGGGAAAAAGCATAAGAAACATCAGGAATTAAATAAAATATAAAGTGTCAAAAGGCAATAATAATAATTGAGTAGGACTAAAAAAAGGCAGTGCAGGTAAATTGTGAATCTATTTCACCTGTCTTCTGCCTTCCCCCCCAGCGAGCCATTCTACCTCTAACTCATCGCCCTTCTTTCACTTTGAAGCTCTCTATCTTCCTCTCGCTGCCTCTGCTTGTGTCCACTGTGGTCTGCATGTCAGCGCACTGTTGGCTGTGTCCATCCTGCCTTTGATTAGCTGTGATCTATGAGCCCGATGAAAGAAACGAATAAGAAAAGAGTGAATGAAAGCTCCAAAGATGGACAAAGAGCGGTAAGGAGGAGGAGCTCCTGCAGCTGATGGATATGACTGTGGTCAGATCAGGACACATGGCAGGGAGGGACAGAGAGACACAAAGAAACAGAAGGAGAGAGAGATGCATCCAGGAGGACACATTTGCATCTCCTCTGCTTTATTTGCTGCAGTTTTCATCCATTTTGTTCCTGGTTCCTCACCCCACTGCTCTCCTCCTCCTCCCTTTCTGTCCCTCTTCAGCTTCCCTCCCTGCCTCCCTCCTTCTCTCTTCCCTAGCATGTACATCTTCAGGTCACGGGTCATTAAGTCGGTTCCAGCGGGAATGTGTTGGAACAGGATATCTCTCATATTGCCCTGCCCCCACTGCGCTACTAAAACACAAATACGCATAAACACATGCATGTCTGAAATCATACATGCACATATAAATGTTCAGTTCTCTTTCTTTTCCTCTGTTTATGAGTCTTTCTTTCACACACAGTGAAAGACTAGACATGTTTGTGACCTGTTGGTCAACTTACTCATTAAGTGATAAGATCATAGTCCTCAAAGTCATCATTTCATGGGCACTGAATGGAGCGTTTACAGTGTTCTATGCAGCACTTAAATGGATACTGTAGGGCTGCTGATAGAGATTATTTTCATGACTGGTTAATTGTCTGAATTTCAGATTAAGACAGATGTAAAAATGTCACAACTTCCTTAAGTTTAAGGTGATGTGTTTTTGTTCAACAAAAAGTCCAAATGAGACAAAGATATGACAAAGAAAAGCATCACATTTTCAGGCTGAAAAACTGAAACAAAAATGCTTTTTTTCCCCTCAAAAATTACAGAAATCATGAACCAATTTTCAGAAGAGTTGCTGATTTTTTTTTAGATTAATTACCCAGCTTTGATACACTATATCAGTTTCTCCAATTAAGGTAAAGAGCCCATGTATCACTTGATATGCCACTCAAAATGTTCAAAACCGATAAATAGTTGTTACTTGTTTTAAAAATTTTCTGCATTGTGATATAATGGCTACAATATGGTTATATTTCTGGAATAATTTCTGCACAAGGCCAGAGGCTTCCTCTCATGCTCCTAAAAATAGAATACAAAACTATGCCACGTTCACATCGATATGATAACCTGACTAATTATGGGTATCTTGAGAGTTTCATAGCTAAAAATGGAGCAAACCATCAGATATGCATTTTCAGGCAAACAATACGTATTCTTCCACTGCACTTCTCTGAGAAGTCATATTTTCTAAATAATCCCCAACATAAAACTTAGGGACCCAGTTATTTAGGTGTCTTATTTGCCATTAAATATTTTTTGTCCCCCCAGATAAAGCAACAACAATTAGCTATTATCACACAAACTAATACATATAAGGTAAGCGTGGCGTACTGGATAGTGATGAAATTCTTTTAACTGACCAACCTAAGGAAAGGTCAAGCAAAGCAAAATTCATATTTCAGCTCAAGCACATGTGACAAACACTGTCAGACTCGACCAAATGTCTGGTTGCAATTTAATAGCTATACACACACACACACACACACATATACAAACGTGCATACAAGTGTGCTTCTCCACCATGGTTGTTGTGCACTGTCAAACAACATTAGATTGCAAAGAGGTGTCAGTGGGATAATTAGAATAACACATCCACTGCATTCTTCATTATGTGTGTCATCTTCACTTACTGGCTGTGTTTCCTCGCTGACACCTCACCTGCCCCCATCCCTAACACACATACCCCCCCCCCCCACACACACACACACACACACACAATCTTACCCCATCCTACAAGTGACTTGCTTTTTTTAGGCAAGTCATGCTCCCCATTAGTGATGGCCTCGAGTATAGATCTAATTGTCTGAACCTCAATCGTGGTGCTTTTTTTCCCCTAATTAGCTCCTTGGGATGGAGGATGAGGAGGAAGGCATTAGTGCAACATAAAGTTGAGGCACACCATCACCGTTTGAGGAAGAGGGTGTTAGCGAGGAGATCACGGTTGAGTGATGAGTAATGCTGTGACGTCAGCTCCGCATTTGGCAAAACATCTGACTGCGATTCCGTCTGGTGGCATGTACCGACCCACTATTGTAAATACATATGCGGAAGGATGCGACGAGGCAATGTATCCGTCGGAAAGATGCAGACCTGCTGCCATTCTGCAAATGTCGCAAGCGGTGACGAGTCACGCAAAAAAGGGCTATACAGTACAAAAAGGAAAGGTGCGTCAGTCGGCGGGTCACAAACAAAACGCACAGGCAAACTGGCACTAATGCACCCACGCACACCTTGTGGTTAATGAATAACTAACTAGCAGAGAGGAAAGGGAGCCATCTTCTCTGAGTAAGGCCAAATGAATTCGCCGAAGCGCTATGCAAATGTTCCCTGGGCTAACGAGACTGCCTGCATGATTGGAGTGCCATTGAAATTCTCCTCGTGCACAGCCCTCTCTCACTTCCTACCTCCTTCCCTCCTTCAATCTCCCTCCATCTCTCCCGCCATTTCAGCCTCTACACAGAACATCCATGTTCCTGAGCATGTAGAGTCTATCTATCTATCTATCTATCTATCGATCTATCTATCTATCTATCCATAATATGGACATTTATGTCTCAGTGAATCTCCAAATCCACACACCGTCATTTCCTTTCAACATTCAAATCATGTTATGCATAAAGATAAACACTGCAGCCCTATCAGTGGCTGGACAGCAGTGAATGCCCCAGTGTCTGACTCTCTCTCTCTCTCTCTCTCTGTCTGTCTCACTAACACACACACAGTCGGCTCAAACAGAGCGAGCTCAGAGTCGCTCTGCACCTGTTCTCTCTGTAAAACATCCAAACACGAGTGCTGAATAAATAACCCAACCTAACACGCATCACTGCCAGGTTCACACGCGCACACACACCACAGCCCATAAACACACATCAATAAGTAAACACCACCCATTTCCCCTCCACGGTTACCCCCGGCTCACTCTCTCCCCCCCTCACCTTCACACGAGGTACGAACTGCTACCGTCCTAAAGACAAACACACATTCGGGCACACGATGTGTGTAATAGTTAATGGTCAGATGCTAACAGGGATAAGTAAAGAAAGTCTAAAGGAGAAACGGTGGAGAGAGGGTAGGTTGGGGGGCATTAAGCACTTGTCAGATGCATCTTTAATGGCAGGACACAACGGCTTTAGAGCCCCTGGCCTTCCACTCCTTCTCCCTTGGGTGCTGGGGACAGCAAGAAAACCAGGCACACACCTCTCTCTTTGTCCATCTGCCCATCCTCTCATATGTATTCATATACCTACCTACCTCATTCCATCATCCCTCCATCCTATGCCCACTTTGCCATCTGCATAATTTAGCATGTCATGCTTTTGTGCCACTTTGTCTTTCGTTTTTCTGCCTATTCTGCAAATTTTTCTCTGCGCCTATCTGTTGTCCACTTTCGGGCCTGATGGAGTGGACGGAATGGACGACGCTTTGTCACTTCACCATCCTAATAAGTGCCTCTAGAAAAGGAAAGGAAAAGGGGCAAGAGAGGGACGAAGTTAAGAGTGGATAGGCGGAGGGGTGTAGCGAGAGTACAGGGCCTCTGCAGAGTGGCCACAAAATGGAGACTGGGACAGAAGCTGCAGCAGCTGTGGTGACGCTACGCTTCACAGAGAGAGAGAGGCAGTGTCTGTGAAAGAAAAGGGGGGATTAAACAGCCTCAATCAATGAATGCAAAAACAGACGTCACACTTTTCCACACCCTCTTCACCCTCGATACTTTCTCTTTCTAGCTTTCCCTCCAGCTGTATCAGCTAATCAGTGACTCAATAAATAGAAAAATCAACAAATCTATCTGTACATGTCTATCACTTTGTCTATTTTCCATAGTGTTTTTTCAGTTTGCCTTGTTACATGGAAAAATTGGGAGATCTGTGCAATCTGTTAACATACAGTATGAACTTTTAAAGAAGTTATGGTTAACAGTGCTGTAATAATCTATGTGAACTTTTCCCATAATGGAGTCTGCATTTTAAAATATCACACATTATTTAACATTTAGCTTAGTCAGATAGGTAAAAACACATATTCTTTAGCCTGAATTGATACCATCATATAACTTACACTGTCAATGTTTCCATCAGCATTTAATGAAGTTTGCTACACAGGTGTCCACTGTACAATTTATTCAACCACAATAAGTAATGTGATCCACACAAGCATTATTTTTTGAGATGTTGTATCTAATGTCACAGTCTGTGAAATTTTACACTACTGGTCAAACTCCTTCTTTCAGTTCTAGTTAAGACAAAAATCCAAAGAGACTGAACGAACTACATACATATTTATGGCACAAGGTTATACACAGACCTTTGCATATTTCCTGACAAACTCCTATGTTTCTATTTTAGCATTATTTTTTGATAATAGCAGTATTTTATGATTAATCTGTCAAGCAAAAATAACATGTGAAGTCGGTCTTAAAGAACAGAATCCTGAAGATGATGTGTATATGACAGTCCAACTAAAGAGTCTGACATAATCTCTGATATTTGACAGTTCAAAATCTGAAGTGCTGCGCAAAACGTTTAAGTTTTGTTTTAAAAGTAAAATAAAAGTACTTGGCAGGTAGGTTGTTCCAGGCATCTTGGAAAACTTGCCACAGCTCTTACTGGATTTAGGCTGCATGTATGCATTTAACATCAGGTCTTATTTGGGGCCAAACCACCTGTTGCAAAACTCCTTGTTCATCTTATAACTAAAGATAATTGATGACTGTTTGTGATTACTCTCACGCTGCAAAAGAACTGTGAAACAGTCTGATGCCTCTGTGTAATGGATAAGAATCTGTAAGTCGAAATAGATTCAAATCTTTGTACACTACTATATTATATCAATAATAGTGATGCTCATATGTGCAGTAAACATAATTTTGCAGCTTAAACTATGCAGCTGTGATTCTCTGGCTAAATGCAATACCTTGTTATTTATCAGCTAAAATACATCCAGATATCGATATCTGCAACAATGTGATGGATAGAACACATGCAGTGTCACTATCACATTCAGGGGCATGAATCACGAAATTTACAACTTGAAATGAATAAAAGAATGTGCAAAAGAAAGAAAGACACATAGAAAGAAGGAAAGAAAACATACATATGCAGTTCTGTGTTCCATGTCTGTTGTCTGTGTGCGCATGTCTGTGTGTGTGTATGCATGAGTATGGCGAAGCCGAGCCGTGGTGATGCACTCATAAAAATCAGGCAGCGATGCATCCTCACACCTTCCTCATTCCACCCGCCGGATCGCACCCGTTACCATGGTGACCAGATAAAACTCACACTGTTTTAAACTCCAACTGGAGGAGGAGATGGATACTAACAAAGTGACACACACACACACACACACACACACACACACACACACACACACACACACACACACATAGATGAAGTTCCTTCATACACATCCGTCACAGCATACTCTTTCAGTTCCCTAACTGACAAGCAAACAAATGCTAATTTTCTAACCGACAGCAGCAGCAGCAAACCATCAATTAAAGGAAGAGATATGGCTGGATAGAAAAGTAGCGCAGAGAAGGGGAGGTATGACAGGGGAGTAGAAACGGCGATAGCCAGTCAACACACAAAGCCCTTCTCTGTTTGACTGTCTGCCTTGTCTATCTATCTGTCTACTCCCCCCCACATTGCTCCACGAACGGGCCACAACGCAAACAGATTTGGCTGTCAAATAGTGACACGACACCCAGGCAGGGTCGTCTCACAGTGAGGCCAGCTGTCAGCAAACACCCTCCTGCCTCTTCATCAAAGCCCATTCAAACTCAGCTTTATTGACCAACACGCCCGTCTGTGTGACATGTGTCATCCTGTCAAGCCAATACCTTGGCATACACTGTCCCTAATAAATGGCGAACCACTAGAGCATCTCGAGTGCTATTGAAAGACTGAAAGCTGTACATGCCACCAGGAGCTGATTGATGAAGTGGGTGGATGGATGGATGGATGGATGGATGGATGGATGGATGGATGGATGGATGAGGTGAGTGGTGGAGTGCAGTGGGATGGGAGGGGTGCTTGCATGCCCTCAGTGTGTCAGAGTGTGTGTGTGTGTGTGTGTGCGTGCATGTGTGTGTGTGTGTGCGTGCGTGTATGTGTGTGTGTGTGTCCATGATGCTGACACAGGCCACCAGTCTGTACCAGGGAGGGAAAGAGATGAGGCTTCGAGCCAAAGATGGACAGAAAGAAGAAAAGGAGCACTGTGTTACTAATAAGACCTATTCATCAGCCCTGTGGAGAGAGAGGAGGAGTGAGGGAGAAAAGTGGAAAACAAAACAAAAAAAAAGTCTCTCGATTCTTTTCAAATGCAAATTCCGATGGTTCAGGATGAATATTGTTATTAGCAAAAACCTTAAAATTAATCAGTTTATTGATTTATCTCAGAAAATAGTGAAAAACAATTCAAATCGCTCATTATAGTCCCCCAAAGCTGACTGTGGCATCACATCAATCAAAAGTCTGTGACCTCAAAACACTGAGTTTACAATATTACAAAAATATTTCATATTCTTTATCACTTCAATAACACACTGTATTTTACAATATTTCACTGCATATACAATGAGATTAAATCACGTAATTCATAAATCAAAGTACTGATGAGAATATTCACTAAATACACTCCTTTGTATTATACGTTCTTAGAGAGAATTATATTGCAGCCTTTTCATTAAAGATTATGGATAATGTGCACTGACCAGAATAATCTCAGAAAGCTGCTCATGTAATCGTGTGTGTGTTTGTACATGTTCCTGCATGCTTTTGCTTGTTCATATGTGCATGTTTTACCCAATGTGTCCATCAGTTGATCAATAACATACTCCCACTGAGCTCTTACCACACAGGCATGATACAGTGGCTTCAACAAACACAGGCACACACACACACACTGTTCACACACACACACACACACTGTTCACACAGACATGCACTCGCACACACAGAGCTATGAGTCAAACAGACTGGCCCGATCTCACCACTCTCACACTGAGGGATCCGTGACAAGAGAGAGGGGAATCCAGCAGCAAGCTTTATCGATTCAGACTGGAAACCCCCCTCAGGCCCCACACACACACACACACACACACACACACACACACACACACACACACACACACACACACACACACACACACACACACACACACACACACACACACTACAGTTGTGCTGGATCAATGAGTGCTCCTGTGTGAAGGACAGAGCCATACAAAGAGGCGCACAAACACACACACCTTTATGCACACACCACCGCACACAGTGTGGAGAGATGAAACGGGTGCTCGGTATCAGAGAGCGAGATAAGGGGCAGAGGGAGCAATACGTATCATCTGACCTAAACAGTCTCATCTGACACCCTGCAATTTGCTATTGCTCCATGGAGCAAATGTTAACACTGCACCACACAAGCCCCGAACGCATGCATACACACACAGAAATGCCAACGCACAGGCACAGAGCAGCATGTAGGAGCTCCTGCTCAAACTGATATTACTATTAAACACGGAGCCATTTGAATGGAGGATCAGATGAATCAGGGAGAACAGCTCCAGACACAGCAGAGCCCTAAAGGTGTGGCTGTTCTCTTTTGGGTGACTGTGATGAGCAGCTAAACAGATCTATCACTCATCAAATTAGATCCCTCCAGTCCACACACACACTCCTCGCACAAACAGCACATGTCTGCTAATGCCTGATTTATCCCTGTAACACAGCTATTAACCACAGCGGTGTCAGTTAGTGAGTGAGGAGCCAGGAATGTGCCAGGCAAAGGCCATTTCATCAGACTTATTTTTGAATGACTGAAGCATTCTGTCAACCTTCCTCCATCTTCTCTCGCCAGCACTGATGCCAGCAGCACAGATAAAGTGATTTGTATCGATTAAGGGCTGTGAACAACTACAAAAATGGCAAACAAGGAGGAAACCTTCACGACAATAAAAACTGAAGTAAAACCAAAACATGATTCATTTATTTTTTTTTTTTTTTTTTTTTTAAAAACTCATTTCTCTAAGGGCAAGTATTCTCCACTGATGTATGGGACGTACATTTGGTTTCCAATAGTACATTCCAACAAATCAAACACAGTAAACATGCATTCACAGTGAACTTTTCTGCAGAGTAAGTTTGTGTTTTTGGTGGCGACTGTCATTTCCTACCAGGGACGATGGAGACGGTGTCTTTCTCCCAGGACACCACGCTGACATACTCCTGGACGGCTGAGGGGATGAGGCACTTGAACACGGCAACATTACCCCGCATGGAGCGCTGGTCGGCCACTCGGACTGTGTAGGGCTCCCTGAACACTGGCGTGTGAAGAAAAGAGCTGGTGTTAGTTCACAGAGGGACACTGGTTGCTGGTGATGGCGGATGTCTCAACTCAAAAAACCTTGATTGGTAGTTGTAAGCAATGCAAAAGTGGCAAAAGTGAAAATTATTGACACTTTTGTTGGTTTTGTGATAGAAGTTGGGCTAAGTAGCAAATATTTGATCATTTAGTTACTAGAAAATACTTAGAATTATCCATAAGTGTTTCCCAGAGAGCAAGATTATGGCCTCAAATTTCTTGTTTTGTCTGATCAACAGTTTGAAAACATAATATATTGAATTATTGATATACAAGACAGAAAGGCAAAGCATTAAACAGTTACACCGACAAAGCTGGACTGGAAAGGATTTTGTATTTTGAGTCTGGAGTAGACAAAACTATTGACAGATGGTTGTGGTATTATCATACAACTTTGTGCTTGAAGAAAATGTTTCTGTCAGAAATTGCCCTGACAACTTCCATCCATCCATCCATTATCTATACACCGCTTATTCCTCACTAGGGTCGCGGGGGGGGCTGGAGCCTATCCCAGCTGACTCGGGCGAAGGCAGGGGACACCCTAGACAGGTCGCCAGTCTGTCGCAGGGCTACATATATAGACAAACAATCACTCTCACATTCACACCTACGGGCAATTTAGAATAATCAATTAACCTCAGCATATTTTTGGACTGTGGGAGGAAGCCGGAGTACCCGGAGAAAACCCACGCATGCACAGGGAGAACATGCAAACTCCATGCAGAAAGATCCCGGGAAAGCCGGGACGCGAACCAGGGATCTTCTCACTGCAAGGCGAAAGTGCTAACCACTACGCCACTGTGCAGCCCCGCCCTGACAACTTATTAGATATTATTTTATTTATTATTTTGACATCTGAGATGATATTTCATATTGATGATTTGAACCAAGAGTCCAAATACAGAAGGTTGTGACACTGTCATGATCTAAAACAGAGAAAAGCATCATAACATTGCAATTTCAAAGGTGGAAAAAATGCATTTTTTTTCTTGACACATTTCTTCAATCAACAAATCTTTCTTTACATAAGTTTACATGTTGGCGCTGTGCAGCTGACACCAGGCTGTCCTGTACAGCTCACAGTAAAAGCAGGGGGAGGCCCAGTAAACAAACTTGTCTGGTGTCCTGTTCAGCCACATTAGGCCAGTGTTTCACAGTTTAGCCCCAGATTGAAAGTCGCAGTATGATTGTAAGGAGAGTCGACTTGGAGCTGCGTTGAAGGGGATGCACAGTGAGCGGCCCCTGGCCTTTTAAAGCACAACGTCGCAGATGCTATGAGACGGCGAGGAGTGGAGGGCTGCTCACAGCCAGTGGAACTGTCACATGCAGGCGCCAGGCATCAAAAACACACCCTCTGCACATGGCATGCAGTGCACTAGACTGTGAATCTGTGCCAGTGTACAGAAAGGATGGTGGTGATTAAGACAGGCTTAATGATGAAAACAGTAGCCTGTAGCTAACCAAATTATCTCTCCAGTTAACTCTGTCATATTTAGATTAGTGAGAAATGGGAAAGCTGAATCAGAGCATACATTTTCATTAAATAAATTAAGTAAAGTGAAATTAAATTAATGGAGTATTTTGGTGAGCAGGAACAAACTGGTAGTTCAAGGGCATGTTAGCTCAACTGAATGAAAAGGATGCTGCTTTCGAAACTGAACTCAGTTACACTGTATGGCCTTACCTGCCATCTTGATCTTATTTGTTTAAAGGGATGTTACTAGATTTTTCTTCCTGGAACTTTGACACAGACAAAAAGGGGGCTATTTGACATGAGTAAGATGGGAAAAACACAATTACAGAAATGAGATAGGGTCTCCAACTGATATTGGGGAGTGTTTCTAGCAATCTATCAACTGGGCTCCTTCTAGAAATGGGGACAGTAATGGCTTAACAATGTAAAACACACATATATGCACACACACACAACACAGGGAGTGGCCCCGCCCTCCCGTGTGTTCGTTGTCTCTCCCCCAGCTCTCCAGTGGTATAATTAACGCCTAGCCCGAAGGCCACTTTCCTTGGTCATTAATAATGCTTTATGCCAGCCGCCACTGTCACTGGAACCCAGTGGAACCAAAGCCGATGTCCTTGTCCAAATGGTGGGGAGACTTTCACCTTAAAGTTCGAGGTTTAATCTCTCAAGTCTTTGTTTGATTCCGCCCATTGCTTTCACACTCTTCTACTTTATTCATAATCACTTGAACCTTGAACCCTGTCTTTCTTCTTTCCTGACTGGTTAAGTTGTTGAGTTAAGATTGGAGTAGAGTCTGTTAAAATTGTTAAAATTGTTAAAACTTTCCATCTCATTATATATGTGACCTTGCCAAAAGATAGATGAGGTGTACAATGTTTGATTTTGGGTCTTGAAAAAAGAGCAAGTGTGGTTTTCCACCTCACTTGCACTTGGACAGCATATCACATCTCACTCTGGTCACCTGACACACAGCCCGCTAATGTGATCTGAAGCTTAATTCACCAACAAATCAAAGCTCAAAGATAATTAATTCTAATCAGGTCCTCATTTCAATTTTTCATTTAAACAGCTCCTGCTTTTCATTGATGCCATCTACCTGCAGATCAATAGCCGGGATCGACAGCGCAGCCTCGGCTGCTGTGGCCGGGCCAATTCTTTCAATCATTTATTTACTCTCTGACTGACTCTGCTGCTTCTCGTCAATAGCAAGTAAAATCCCCAACGTCCACTGAGCCTCTCACAGTGTTTAAAATCAGCTTGACAGCTTGTAAATGTTTGGCGCGAGGATGACAGTCATCACATTTCAATTCGGTTCAGATCCAGTCAAGGTCACCTCAGGATTGTGCTCCCGTGTCTGTGATCCCACCTTGTCCTACACTTGATACCCTTTAAGAAAAGTGTTGTTTAACCACTCCTCTCCCTATTAAAATGTGTCAAATAAGCCTTCTATGGCAACACGCCCTTGTACACAACCGTGTAACCAACCCCCAATAAGAGGCAGCTGTTGTGATAGCATTGTCATTTATCACACGTTTCTCTTCGAAAGATATGAAAGACACAGAGGGGGGAAAAAAAAAAAACATTACATATTCATCCTCTTAAGCCTGGTGACATGATGCAAATGGTAGCCCAACTGATTTGTGTGTAAATTGCACTCCCCCTCATCGCATGCGCAGCAGAATCATTAGGATGTTACTGATGCCTGACTATATGCAGCCTGGTTGCCTAGGAACGAGCTAAAACATGGGTCTGGGTGACTGGGCGCACTGGGAGGCAAGTCCTGTATCACTGTCGCTTCAATAATTAACGATGGGGAAACCAAATACTGCATTTACTTATTCATAAAGCAAGCAGTAAAAACACAGAGAAGGAGAAAGATAGAGGCTGAGAAATATAATGAAACAGTGGAGAAATGAGCAGATGCAGGTTTCATTATTGAATGAAAAAGGATGGAGGAGAAAAAAAAAACGGTGTGTCAGGTTCAGGGACCCTATTTACTGTATTAGTAAGGAAATGTCAGCCAGAGAAGAGATGAGGAGGGCAGATGGAGGGAAGAGATCTAAACACCTGCTGTGTTGGCCCGGGCCTATGTAGGTTTGTATGTTTTAGTTAGAACAAAGGGGAGCTGAGGTGGGGCTCACTGAACAGGTGTCTCCATTTCATTTTATTAAGTTTGTCTGAGGAGGTGTTAGGTGCACAAAACATGAAACCCTCGGACTAAGCCAGAATATTATCCCAGCATAAACAACTGCAACAACTAACTGTATGTACCAAAGGTGTGTTTTCATTTTAAGAGCAAACTCACACACCTGTCCTTTAACTGTCTTTTGGGTCCTGTAACTTGTTACTGAAAAATGAAAATGAGATGTGCATCCTAAAGAAAGGCAAGTGAGGAAAAAGTGCAAAACCCACAGAGATGAAATGTTCAAATGTGAGAGGAGTCCTTGAAGCTATTTGCTGTCAAACTGCAAGGTGTGTTACATTAAAAAAAACAAACTTTCCTTTTGGGGTTAGTGTCCAACTCACAAAAGTGGCTTGATAGTCAATCTTTTTGTTGATGTGAAATACATTTTCTCTGCCACAGTCCTTTGATAATACTAGATGCGACAGCTGACAGATTTGCCCTGGAAACTCAACCAATTGCTTTATTTTACTCTTCTGAAAAAAGACTGATGATGTGTTAAAACTTGCAAAATTCAGTTTCAAAACTGAAATGGGCTAAAAGATCATCACAGTTAAAATAGGCTGAAATTAACTGACATATAATCTATTAGAATGTTTATTTTAAATGTATTATTGAAATAATATCTGGTTTGAGGCTAAAAAAGGAAGAAATTATATGAGAATAAAACAGCTAAAATTGGATAAAATTATATTTAATAGAGACCTTAAATAACAAAAACATGTTACTCTGTAATAGCAAGTACATATTACCAGTGCTTAATATGTCACATCTGATTTATCAGTTTTTAATTTCCACGCATGTAAATCTTATCTTCTCACAAAAAAAATCATATTTTTCCATATTAGAAATCAAACTACAAAAAATGTCTTGGTTGGGTTTCTGTTTAGGGAAGAATTCTTTTTTGTACTGTTGTTTTTTTTTTGTTACATGATAGATTTCATTCTTGTAAGGACAGACCTATATAATCGTGTTCATATGCCAGTATGGGTGGAGGTGTAAGCAAAAGAAAAGGGTTTTTACATTTTTAAATGCAGTTTTTCTGCTTTGCAAACATCAACTGAAGTCAATTATTATTACAGCTTACTAAAGCTCTATAACGAATGACAATGAACATCAAGTGTGCTTTGAGTTTTCAAACTTTCCAAGTTTTTGGGTTTTTTTTTACACAATACATGAATGAATAAAAACCAATGGGTCCCTATAAAGTGAGAAAAGAAACACAAAAATGTGAATTTCTATAATGACAGTGGAAATGATCAGTAGAATTTAGTAGTAAGCACTTCGATCGCCATATAAACTTCAGTATATGGAGACATATTCCAAAAATTTTGGACTCTCTTTAGCCGTCTCTCAAACCTCAATCACATAAGATAGATAAGAAATATATCAATAGAGTAGTGTTGAGCTTAAGTTAAAAATAAATAAATAAAACAATCGCATAAAAAACTACATTTATCGCAATGAGAGAGAAAAAATAAACCCTATACAGGAAAACAAGCAGCCCACATATTGGTTTTCATAAATGTAGAGCTATCCAGACAGGTGCTAGTGCTATTATTGGACCACAATCAGCATGCATGGGAGGGGGTGAGAAAGAGGGGGAGGGTAGAGAGACGTGAAGATGTGAAGAGTAGGGAAAGAGAGAGAGAAGGGGGGGCAGACTTTTGGGAGGTGTCACACTGTGAGCTGTCAGCTGTCATCATTCTCCTGCACCACCTGAGACGGGGCATGCCACACCCTGGCGCTCACGCCTCTGTCGCCCATGGCAACTACGGAGATTTTTTTTAATTTTTTTGTATGCGAGTGCGTAAATGAGCGTGTGTGTCGTGCAGGACTCTGGAGGTAATGAGGTGCACACACATGCACGTGAGCCCTGGTTATGGAGCTGTGGAGTTGTGGTTGCCTCAGCATTTAATTGATTAATTGTTGTAATTATTTGGGAAGGGAAAGTCATCCCGACGCCGAGGCTGGCTAGAAGGTCACTCTCACGCTGGAGGGACTGTCCTACTCTGGGGACCATGCAGGCCATATGGGTGTGTGTTTGTGTGTGTGTGGTGATGAGGAAAAGAATCGGGCAGCTTTTTTTTTCTTTTTTTTGGAGAGAGATTTTGTCTGTGCACA
>NC_072772.1:6068182-6197262 GCF_022539595.1 Amphiprion ocellaris
CCGTCCTCGGAAGGTTAGGATACACTCACATTGACTTAAATCAATGAGCTGTAAGTGTGTGTTTTATTTGTGTGTGCGTCTAGGGGGGTAGCCTAGTGGCCAGGAGCTAGATGAGACGTGGGTGAAGCTGAAGAGGAGTAGGTGTGCGTGTGTGTAGTTGGGGTGGGGGCTGGGTGGTTGAAATGGGAGTGATGCCTACATGCAAAGGGTGGACAGCGTGCACACACACACACAAACACACACACAGAGGTCCCAGTAGAATAACACATGCACACACAGAGTAGTGCAGCTGTAGTTTTTCTTGGCCCATGGCTGAATGTAGTCATTAGCTGCTTTTTCCACACAAATAATGGGCATAGATTGGATAGAAAACAACCTGGCCCATATAAACTCACTTGTCACTAGAAGGACTTGTGTACACACACACACACACACACACACACACACACACACACACACAAACACAAACAAGACCAACTCGGCGATACAAAGTTATCCTGCTTTTAGCATTGCTCTGAATGTAGGTCATCTAATCTGGCTCTAGACCTAAAGGAGTGAACACTATAATAACTGTAGCTTTATTATAAACTTGCGGTAAAATTATTATAGGATTGCAGTAGGAATGCCTACGTGTAGCCCCAGAAATTGTTGTTGGTACTGCCTTCTCTATATCTGGAGCTTCTAATGGCCCGTAAGCACCAGCATGGCAGAACAGAATGGCTGACAGTGGACACGACAACAGTGTGTGCGGTCTGTGGGAATCACCAGTTTCTGAAATTTATGTCGTATGGACTGGCTCTGCAAATGTGGGAAGTATAATTAGTGCCTGGTTGGAGTCTGAGATGCAAAGGAGACATTTTTTTCTGAAAAATACATTCTATAAAAGTGGAGAAAAAGCTCTATTTCTTGGCCATTAGCAGATTTTAAACCACCGCTGGTGAATATTAGTTGGTTTTACCATGTTATCATGTTCATGTGGCCCTTTTTGTATGCTAGTAGACATATCATGAGCGAAATAAGCAGTCAATGCTATGGATTTTGAGGGTACCAATGTAAAAGTCAAAACATCCAGAGTTTTATATGTAACAAACCTAAGGAAACAGTCCACTTAACTTGTGAAGTGGGGCTTTCATTATCATTTCTTTTCTTCAGACACAGTTCCCCCATTGAATGTATATGGATAACTTAGTCCAATATTACAACTTGCCATTGTGTAGAGTAGTTTTACAGTGTTTGAGCAGAGTTGGAGGTGAGCTGGTGTGCTTGAGCTTCAGTAAGTGGAGAGAGAGGCAGTGACTTTATAGATCCATACATTTTAGAGGACGCAGTGATGTATAGTTGCATGTAAGCCATTTCGAGAAGGGAAAAAAACAGCAAATTCATACCTTTGGTACAGAGAGATTAGTTCTTAGGCATTAAATCAATGAGCAGAGGGACTTTAAGCAACAGATATCTTTAAGAATGGATAATTACACGGATGGCTATCATAGTGACAATGTGTGCGGACTGTGTGCATAGCCTGTTTCTAAATTTTTTGTCAAATGAACTGGCCCTGCAAATGTGGAATGTATTCCTCTTTACCCAAGAGTCTCTGACCTAAAGTAGATAGTTTATTTCCCTTTTGGTTGTCTGTAGGGATGTTTAACTGCAAGACAAGTTAAGAAAAGGCTCAGCTTTCAGTGCCTCACATTTCCGTGGTTATTAGCAGTTTCTTAATTAAACCCTGAGTGATGAAAGGCTGACTCAGGTACAGGCAGAATCCAAGCAAAGGGAGTAACACAGGCAGAATCTAACTCATAATCTGGGGTAAAATGTATGCTGCTTCGATTGAATAATTTCTGAAGATTAAACAGCAGTGCCTGGCAATATCTATTGTTTGTCCAAAAAAAGGTTTGCCTTATTTCAGCCGCCAAGCAGAAAATGAAAAAACAGGAAGCATAAATGCAAGGAAATTAAATTTGGGTTTCATTACAGGACACGGACTAGAGGACACCATAGAGAATTTACTGAAAACAAAACTGAAAGTCAGTGATGACAGTAATGGATATTAGTTTTAAGTTTATTATTTTATTCCAGTGTATTGTGTATGCATATTGGTTCACGTTTTTAGAATATATTAATCACTATAAATACAAATCTTAGTAAAACATCAGAAGAGCTCAAGAGTAGCTGAAAATAATCACAGGCAACATAGTTGTTGTCCTGACAGTAAGTCAAGGAAATGCTGTCTGGCTGAGAATGACCTCTCTGTTCTGTGTGCAAATCTGTGTGTGTTTGTACAGACAGAGAGAGAGAGAAAAATCTGGCCACTTTTAATCGCAGGAGAGACATCCTGAGTGAGCGATAGAGAGCTGTGACAATCCACTTATTGCGCTCTGTAATCTGTTTAACCATTTAGTGAGTTGTTAAGGGAGTATGCAAACACTCACACATAAAAAAAAAAAAAAAGAAGAGCACAGTCGACACCCTGCAGGCTTTAGCGGTGCACAGGACAGTTTGCCTCCTGAACTGGGTAGCAATTCATTGCAGTTACACATCTAGAGTGGTGTGTATATGTGTGTCTATTTGTTTGTGAGTTGATGTGTTTGAGACCTGCTGTAGGCACTGAAAGAAGCCAGGCCTGGAGCGTGATGACAGAGACCAGACCCGGCCAAATAGAAGATCCCCCAATCCAATTACCCTGTTCCTCTCTTTTATTTCCTCTCCTTGTTTCCCCTCTCCTCTCCCCTACTCTCCTCGATTCTCCTCACCTCGCCTCCACAATTTGCCTCTCCTCTCCGCCCCCCTCCCCTCTTTACGGCCCTTGTCTTAGCAGGAGCTAGTGATGGCAGTCCTGGCTGCTGTTGAAGTGGATGGCTGCTCCGCTTTATGGATCAGAAGAGGATGCAGGCAGGATTATAAGCAGCAGGTTATGAGCAGCAAACATGACAGGCCAGCTCCGATTTAGGAGGGTTATGTAAATGTGCTTGTCGACAAAATGTGTTTTTCTGCCCTCAGTATTTCTCTCTCTCTCTTGCTGGAAAAGCTGGGTAGTTTGGTTTGGAGGAAGGCGAGTGGTGTTGAAGGCAGGGAGGGGAGCTAAAAGAGAAGATTGTTATGGAGAATGATGTGTAAAAGAGACACACTGTTAATGTTTAATTTTCTCCAGACTCCAGTGCTTATTCATCTGCACCAGGGGCAAGGAAAGGTGTTGACTGAAGTCTTTATGAGAAAGGCTGAGAGTGAGAATACATTATAGAAAGAGATGTTCTTTTTAGTTGGAGAGAGCAGACAAAGTAACACAGAGCGGAGGAAAAAGACCGAGAGGGAGGATAGCAGAGGAGAGTTAGTTTCAGTTAGCGGAGAGTACCTTTCGTCATGCATTTGACCTCTGAAAACAGAAATATGGCTCTGCAGGTCTTGCCTAATGGCATTGATCATTACAAGAATACATCCTTCAGACTGGGTAAACAGCATTCCAGACGTACAGTGAAGTACCGTGACTCAGTCGTGCAAGTAAATATTGCCTGAGAGGAGAGTATAATAATCGTTCTCAGTGGAGGTTTGAAATCGTCAGCCATTTTCAGAGCGTTTTCTTTCACATTGAAAATCAGCTTAAACAAAAGAGTTATGCGTGCAGTTAGCAATCACACAAGTGGGTGTGTGCCTGATTGCGATGACTGAGGGATGGAAGTACTTCTTTTTGTCACTGATAGAGTGGGCAGTCTCACACAGCTCATATTGAACGTCGAGTAGCCGCAGGAAAGTTATGAAGCCTCCCCTCTCTCTCCCTCTCCTTTCCCTCCTACCCATTTAATCTGCCACTTTTTCAGGAGAAGTTTAGATCTCTGGGCCGATGTTTAATTCATTTGTACTAATGTCTTGCTCATTCTTGCTCTCCTTCATTCTCGTGTGCTCTGTCTTGCTCTCTCGCCAGCCTAGTCCCTGTGGTTTGCTTAATAGAGTTATTCTACCTTGCGTCTCACTTCTTACTCTCCCAGGCGCACACACACACACACACACACACACACACACACACACACACACACACACACACACACACACACACACACACACACACACACACACACACACACACACACACTGCCAACTCTGTCCTGCTGTCCACTTTGTGCCAATAGGGCATATGTAGTCTTAATTTCTGTATGCTGTATCAGCTTTGCGTTAAAACTCTGAATATTAAAAGAGATGTATTCCAATATCGATGCATGATGATACAGCAAATATCAAAAAAGGAACAAATATTTAAAGCACTGTGTTGCATCATATGCATCATGAGACAGAATTTGTCATGCATGTAAATCTGTTTTTAGCTTTTAATCATATTATGCTTGAAATCGATAATTTTGGCAGGAAAAAATGTATTTCTGTAACATCAGATCACATTTTACTGAAAGTCGATGAATAATATTGTTGAACTACAGCCAGATCTTGCTCAAATGCATGTGAGTAATACCTGATACAGTATCGTGATGATACTCGTCTTTTCATGATTCTCTTGCTTCTCATGAGAGACATTCCGGCTGTGTTAAAGCCCTGAAATAGATTTTTATGCTCTCACTGACTCATTTGTTTTGTTCAGGTCTAATTCAGGTATATTGTTCTATCTTTCTCTTCCCTCAGTATCTTACTATAACTCCACCTTTCTGTTCTTTCTTCCTCTGCCTCTGTGTTTCAGCCTCTTTCTATGCCCAGCTCTGACGACACGGAAAATATGTACAGTGTGTATAAATATCATAGGCACTGCTGTCTAATCAACAGAGTGAAATAATTCACTGCTTTTTCTTCACGTACACACACATTAATGGAAAACCGACTGAAATCTGCCAGTGCCGAGCTCTATGCGGAAAATGTTTTTAAGGAAGATGGTGGAGAATTTCAGAAAATGAAATGGAGTAGCAAATCATCCTGTTAAATTTTCAAACACAAATTAATCAGAATGAATAAGGCCTGTCGAGCCAGTGTTATGGCACGCACATTGTGGCAGGTATACATTTGCCATAATTACTGTATGTTGAGTGTGTGCTTGAGAGAACTGTATATGTGATCATGCTGCATGTTGGAATCTGTATGTGAATATAGTGAGTAAGACCTCGTATCATTTTACATTTTTTGATGCCATGGCCAATAAAATGCTTTTGGTGTCTTATTGTAAACATGTTTTTCTACCTAATCCGTGGGTGCATTTTGCAACATAAGCCAATGCTCTCAAGTGTTCAATAAGATACAATACATTGGGCTTTATATGGTCTAAAACTGGCATTTATACATTTATGTTTTAATCAACTCATTTGATCACATAGTAAACTAGATAGTAGATCTGATAAAGCATTCAGGGCCACACTTGGTATTTGAGTGTCTTTTGATACTCTGTGCATCTGACACATTTATGGTCGACACTGAAAAAAGTGTAGATGCAGCTGTTGAGTAGATTCAGGTCTTCAGAGTGGAGTTTTATTTGCAAGGTGTCAGCCAGTGAGCTGTAGCTAACCACGCTGTCGTAGCCATCTTTGTGTTCATGTTAGCCTTTGCTGTGTTCATTTGTCTATTTGTATTAGTGTGAGACTTGGGTTAACTTTTTCTTTGTACCACTTTTCCTTGAAGTCCACAGACAGACACACACACACACACACACACACACTCCTGACATCTCTCCCTGTAGGCCGGACTGCAGAGTGCTTGGGGCCATGTTGTTTTGTCTTCTGACGGACAGACAGAAAGAGAGAGAGAGAAAAAAAGAGACTTACCCCGGCCAGTGATTACGCCAGTTTGACACCACAGACATAGAAGGGGAGGGGAAAAAAATCAGTGCATGAAGAGAAGTGAAAAAGGCACAGTAGAAAACGGTGTGTAGATGATATGAATAACAATGTACGCGGTGTGTCTCCCTGGACCCTGATAACCTGCAGACCAGAGCCCGGTGCCTGTGACAGGCTGGCCTTTGTGGCCACTTTATCCCGCCTGTACACTTGTAAGGTAGAGCTGGGATAATCGCACCTAATCTAATTAAGGCTAGAGGGCCATGACTGAGGCTGGCCAGGAGCAGACTGGGCACTGACACACACACACACACACACACACACACACACACACACACACACACACACACACACACACACACACACACACACACACACACACACACACACACACACACACACACAGCTCAGCAGTGAAATCCTGTTTGCATCAGAAAAATAAGGTTGTCATATTGATTATGCAGATGAAGGACTAACGGGGGCTAACTGCCTCTCAGGCCAGCCGGTTACAGCTGACACAGGCTAAAGAGAGGGATACAGAGAGAGGAAGAAAGGATTAGAACAGGTTTAGCAATGTTTTCTTTCTACCGCTTTGCATGTACCACTTTTAGCTTTTTAGAACAGCACTGTCCCTGCTGATACTTTCTCATTTGGACTGATGATGAGAATGGCGAAATTTTTGCCAAAAGAAGACTTCCAATATTCAATTAAATAGTTTCAATTAAAGAGGTTTAAAGGAAACATCAAATCCCTAAAAAATCATACAGTCTGTGAAACTGCTTGAAAAATAGTGTGTAATTTCAGATTTTTACTTTTATTTTACATCATAAGTGGCAGTTGAAACTCATGTGAAGACAAACATATTTATTTGCAGTAACAATACGATAAGACAAAAACATCAACATTTCTCAATGCTTGTGTTGTTTTTATTATCATCTAATATGTTTGAAAGGGGTTGGGTTTTTTTTTAACACATGAAACCAGTGAATCATCAACTTTAAAGACTGGAACTATCAAGTATTTACTCCTTTTGCCTGATAAATCAACGACTACAAAAAATCCTGTTTATCAACATACCAGTTAATCAGCTACATGTTTCAGGTCTGCTTGACTGCATACTGTTTTTTGTAAGGACATGTTGTGTATAGATGGCTATTAATAATGTCTTCAGGTGTGTGTGTGTTGTGTGTTTATTGTGTGTGCCGCCAGCCAGCAGCCAGATTGCTATTTCCCCACTCTGCCCCTATAGAAAGGGCCAGGGTATTCTCTGGATGAGGGTGTGATGTACAATTGAAGGGCAGGATTGAAACTGATTACCTTGTTAACTCCTGGCACCCACTGGCAGCTTGAAATAGACCTGAGCACCAGGGCCTGATTTGCAAATGAATTACCTCTTGCCCGGCCCTCCCCTGCCCCTCCCCTCCATTCCCCCGTCTTCCTCCCTCTCTTTCGTTCTTTTTTTTTTTTTTTTTTTTTTTTTTTTGTTTGGTCCATTTGGTGCCAAGATCATCTTTTTATATTGTGCCATGACAGATGCTGTGCCGGGCTGCCATTGTTCCCCATCAGTTTTTCTGGGGCCGCGAGGAGAGCCAAAAGATTTCCACATGTGATTTTAACACAAGCGCCCCCCTCTGCCGTATAGCCCAGTGCTTTATTCTTTGTGTGCCAGTACTGCAATCTACATAGTTTTGGAGCAGGCAGAAGTGTTGGGGAGTGTCATTGTCTCAGCCTCAATAATGGAGAAGTATTTCTCTGATTAGGAAAGGTTATAAATGGGAGGTATGAAAAGGACCGCTGGCTATTGAAGAAAACCACAGGGAAATTGATTGCTCTACATGTCTCCCTTTTGCTGTTTCTCTCTGTCTTTGTCCTGCCCTCCTTCTATGTAACACTAAAAAGAAGTCAATTTTCTTCAAAACTTGGCCCCAGCGTTCGGTTCCCTTCTACACCAACTTAGTATGGATAAGCTGAGCAGAGAGAGATATGGGCTGTCTCTAGGGAGACATGCAACCTGCTGACTGAGTTGATGATGGTTTTTCAACTGTGACCTACTGGTGCTTGATTTGTTTAATTTGTAATGGCAAAATAATATTAATCCGGACACATAGTAAGTGCTGACACAAGCCCGCCTGCTTTTGTCTGTAGTAAACACTGATTCTTTTCTGCTACATCGTTGTAATGATGAAGGCCTAATTTCACGTGAGATTCAGATTAATATATGGTAAAATCTTAATAAAAAATAAATGTAGTTTGCCAAAACTTGACTTTTAAGGCGTAAAGAATCTGTACTTGTAGAAGTTGGTATGCTGTATTTATTTTAGTTAATAAATGGCATAATCAGTAATCTTAGTGTGGATCCCTAGATATTTTTTTTTTAGATTTAGATTTATTTTGTGACCAACATGTATTACATTCAAAAGTTTGGGGTCACCTACCGAGTTTCATGTTTTCCATGAAAACTCACACCTTTATTCCTGTTCCTCACATAACTGCACAAGGGTTTCTTATCATCAATGAGCCTTTCAACATCATTAGCTAACAAAATGTAGCATTAGAACACAGGAGTGATGGTTGCTGGAAATGTTCCTCTGTACCCCTATGGAGATATTCCATTAAAAATAAGCCGTTTCCAGCTAGAATAGTAAGTTACTGCATTAATGTTGTTTAGACTGTGTTTCTGATTAATTTAATGTTCTCGACACTGAAAAAAGCTGCTTTTGTTTCAAAAATATAGATATTTCTAAGTGACCTCAAACTTTTGAATGGTAGTGTAAATTTACACAAAACATTTAATAGTATAAAAATGTCAGTACTCTCATTGACAATGTGAATGTTTTCATCATTTTTAGCTTCTATCCTGCAATGTTCCTATTTGTCAGCCAGCCTAAATACTGACACTGAATCTGCAGTAAGCAGATTCACCAGACAAACTCCTGAATGAAATACAATAATAAGATGTTCATCAGGTCAGAGAGTCAGTACCACGCTGTCTCTGGCACTAAGTCGCTTTCCTCCATAATAGCTTCTTTTCTGCATTCCCTTCATTTTAAGGTTAATTATGCTCTTAATGCTCACCTTTTTCAGCAAGGCAGTGGTGTCAAAATAAGTTTTATTATGAATTGCTTAGTCACCTTTTTGTAAAAGTGGTACAAAATGAATTTCTTTGTGTAGAATGAACATGTGGTGTCCGATTTGGAGGTACAGGTTGCACAATAGTCAAAACAGTGCTTCTCAGTGAAATGTTTTCACAAACTTTTACCTTGTCATAATATATCTGTTTTGTATTATAGATGGTGATTATGATGTTGAGCAGTCAGAAATTGTAATCAATCCCAGTTGACGTAATAAAAACCATAGTCTTTACATTTCTGCTCCCCGAATGTTGCTACTACTCTCTTTAACTCGACGTTTAGGTGGCAGATATGGATCACATATGAACAGGTGTTTCTATGTGCGTTTATCTCAGAGAGCAGAAAGACCAGCCGTAAATCAACTTCATCCTTTCTTTTTCGTCCTTTCCTGACTTTTTTATTGACTGCACTTAACCCTCCCTCTGAGAAACATAAAGTGTTGAATTTGTTAGCCCCATTTTTAATGGACTGCCTTTCTCTCACATTTTGGGATTATGCTAAAGTAAAGCCCTCTCCGCTGGGAAGGGGGGGCAGCTTGTGTACCAGCAAATGTATGCCTGCGTGTGTGTATGTGGGTGTGTGTGTGTGTGTGTGTATGCAGGCTGAATTACATAGAAAGCATAGAACGATAAGTCTGTGTTTTGTTCCCTCTTATGTGTTCCATGTGAAAGAGTGACAGCCCCAGACTTACCCCTGCATTATCCCTTCCTGTGAGTCTGTGTCAGTCCCCTCCAACCCTCCTCTTAGCTGTATAAAACCCTGAGAGGTAGCTCTGATAGCACACACAAGAATACAATTTCAATTTCAATTGGCAGCCCTGTTAAAAAAGGGCTATGGAGATGGCAATCAGGCCTGGGGGAAAGCTGCACTCCCTGTATTATTGTGCTTGTGTGTGTGTGCGTGTGCGTGCGTGTGTGTGTGTGTGTGTGTGTGTGTGTGTGTGTGTGTGTGTGTGTCTCCCCGTTCCTCAACTGCTCAATATGAAGCTTTTGCCTTCTATTAGTTAAACAGGCAGATGTCACTGATGTGGACTGTGTATTAGTGCGTCATGTGTTTTATTTGAATGTGTGTGTGTGCGCGTTCTTGCTCTGGTGTCCCCATCACATTGACTCTTTAATAAATATGCCTGCCATTCTATCAGCAGTCAAACAACATATGAATGCTCAATGACACGCTTGACAAGGCATGCAAGTGTGGCAAATAGGATGCACAGACACACACACTCTTATGAATGATGTCTCTTTTATCGTGTTAGTGTCCCTTCTTCCTTTGCTGCTTCTCTTTTCTGCTCCTCTCCTCACTATCTCTGACTAATATCAGGTTGAGGGCTAAGAGGCTGCTGAAGGCCAAATGTTATTTTTCCACCTAAAGTAAAAATAGATAGGTGCACTTAAAGAAAAAGCTGAGTAGTGCCAGCAGCATGGTCAGAGAATTCCCTGGTTTACGTTTATATGTGACCCTGGTTGTTACAAAATTGAGACTGTGACGCAATCATTTTAAATGATAATGATGATTTCAGGAATTTAATAGAGAAGACATTTTAAGATCAAACTGACAAATATCTATATTCATAACTAATCCTGCAAGTAAAAGATCCAAACAGTCCCTGGCGCTGGCTAATTTTAAATGGATGTCTCTTGGTTTTTGAGAACTGACCAGATGAAGCAATTTGTTGCCATCAACATGAATTTTAGGAAAATTTGATTGGCTTGTATCATTCTTTTCTAAGATAATTGATAATGTAAATAAAAAAATATTGTCAGCCCTAAATGTAAACTTGTCAGTGTAAGAGAAGTTTTTCTACCTTGACTGACAGATTTACAAATGCAAATTTTTGCAATTTACATCAGTAAATTTCCATTCTGTGGGAGTGAAATTGTGTTGTCATCTTGTATGTTCAAATGTTTTTATGGTTGATGCTTTAAACAAAAGTGCAACACTTTCTGGTTCATTAGTGTTTGTGACTCTTAACTGACCGCATATCTCATACTTGGTAAACAAAGTGTGATGGAGCAGAGAAAACAGAGAAACAAACAGACACTGGTTTTTGTTTTTGACTATTGCTTGCTGTGGTGAATCTTGAAATTGGGTTTTATTTTACCATATTAAAACAATACTTGGAAAGGGAAATGTCATAAAGGTGAAACAAAAGATAATTTTGATAGACAGCTCCAGTGTGGATAGTTAAATGTGGAGTATGTGATTCTAAATAGGGATGTACTTTTTGAACAAATTTCGTAACTGATCATCTGTAGCCTTGTCAACCAGTATTGGGTTAATTGACGACATAAAATGAACTCTTTCTGTGTCCTGATGTAGCTGCTTTAAATATGTAGACATTCATGGCTCATCCAATGGCATAGGTTTTTAGCCACTAGGCCACTGTGATACTGTTTTAACACACTTCAGGTCACCTAGCAATGGAGAGCTCTGGCTAGTGGGCATTAAGCAAGACAGAAGGCTTTCTCATGGTGTCCCGTTACTAGCTAATCTCACATAATGCTCTCTGTTACCAAACTGGAACTGCTGGTAGTCTGAGTGGCCATCTGCTGGGTTTACTGAGATGGTAGACTATAAGAGGCTCCACCTGGTGGTATAACTAGGTACTACAGCTAGTTTACAATACATTTTCTAACATGCATGTTCTTTGTCTTTGGCCTTATTGGCCTTGACTGCAATAATCAATTGCCTGATAACCATTAAGACCCTTGATTTTAATTCAGTACACCTTTTGTCAAATTCAGTAAGTATCTCCTCAGAATCTGCTACTGTGGATTCGCTGAAAAAACGTTTCATGTTCATACATAGCTGCAACTCAGAACGATCCACACAACACTAATCCAGCGTGTCCCGTGCATGTTTAAGCTCTTGCACATTTGTCCTAGTGCAATGAAAAGAGTGGAAAAATATGGGAAGGGAAAGATTAGGAATGAGAGGTATAAAAAAATCTGGCACATGCTAACCATTTAAATATGCTAACTAGCTTAATATCAACAGTCTTTCTCTAGAGTTGCAGAATCTACCTTTTGCAGTCACATATAAGGGACAGTTAAAGCTTGTAGTATGGCTAATGAAAGAGAGCCCACTCAAGTATGCCCGACATTACAAGTTAAACCTGGCCAGTAGTGGACAGCAAAAGGGTTAAAGCTTCCACACTCAGGACAGCAGGTCTGAGAGGTAATGCATGGCTGATGAGTGCTGGGCTAATGGGCAGCTCTGTTAGCTGGAAATCAAATGACTGCCTCTGCATTTTAAGTCCCTCTGTCGCCTCCATTGACTGACTAAAGATATTCATCTCTGCTGTGTCAAGGGGTGGGGGGAGAGGAGGAGGGGGTTCAAGTAAAGAGAGGACGGGAAAGAAAAAGCGAGCGGGTGAAGGGAAAGAAGGGGAGGGCATCTTAGAGGAACCTGAAGACCTAATGCAATTATTAGAAACTTGACCACAAATGACAACTCATCTGGTGCTGGCTCTGTAATTAATTGTCTGCTAGCAGGAGTGCAGGGGCTCGGGAGGGTGAGGGGTGGGGAGAGTGGGGTGAGGGAGAAAGAGAGGCAGGCGGGTGATTGGGAGAGGGCAAAATGACAGGTGAGGAGAGATGCAAGGAAAGAGATGAGGTAAGATGAGGCAACCGCTTAAAGATCGTCGTTAGAGTGTAAGAGACAAAAAAGGGTTTGGACACGCTGAAAGAGAACATGTTCTGTGAGTGATAGAGGCAGAAAGAACGCAGGGAAGAGAAGAAAAAATGCAACTGGAGTGGATAAAAGAGAGAAGAGAGAGCGGTAAAGGAGCTGGAATAAGAAAGCATGAGAGTGCAGACAGTGTGATGGATCCAGCGACCATGTTAAATTGGTCAGTATTGACCTTGCCAGGGCTCAGTTTAACACTCTCACTTGTTTTTCCAGTTTTACTTAATTGAACACAGTTAACTAATTACCATTTCCTGGAACAACAGTACATTACTCTCTCTCTGTCGCTCTGGCTCACTTGCCATTCTCTGTCAGGCTCTCTGTCTTTGTGGTTTGTAGTTATTTCAAAGGGAAAACAAACAACGCAAGTTCCCCAAAATTTAATGGTATCAATTTTCAACCTTCCAAATCTTTGTCATGCAAAAACACTGAACAGAATGACGACTGACCAGCATGTTTGAAGGATAAAACTTGGTTAAAGTCCGGACATTCCCTCTACAAAGCCAAGCATGCCTTCACTTGTATCACTTCTGACAGATTCCCTTTTCATATTAAACAGTAGCAAGGTGATTCCCAGAAATTCAGTTTTGCAAACACCTTATTAAGGGTCACAACTTTGTGAGGATGAGTTACTGTCCATTGGCTGCTGCATCTTAAGGTTTAGCTTGCCTGAAAAAGAATAAATTTTGCCACTTTCACGTATATAGATGTAGCATTTACACGTTTGTTTGTCAAGAGATAACATGCATAGAAACAGTTTTAGGTGGGTGTCTCTTTAGAAGCTCAACTTGTTCTCTTTTTAAGCCTTTTCACAGATATGTCATGACATGCCATGAAAACAACACAGGTATATATGCAATAATAACACTAACAATGTCTAAGTTCTATGTTCTGCATGCTGGCTCACTGTCATGCTTTACTACCTTTAATATAACAGTCACTATTGATGTTCTTTGTAATGCATGTCTTTTTTCTGCTTTAAAAAGTCAGTGTCTGTTGTGAAAAAGGCTTAGTGTACCAATATTTTTTGAACTGATGACAGTAACTCAGTGTTAAACATTACATCCATTTTAGGAGACATCTATCAAAAGCAACTTACATTTAGAAAAAAGTTTGGGGTTCAATGTTTTGCTCAAGGACACTTGAGGTCAAACCAGAAATTACACCATAAATCTTACCTGCCTGATGTATATCATTCTCCAACGAACATGATTATAAAATGAGTATGAGCTGTCATTAATACACTAATCCAGTTTTAGGCTATATTTGAACTTACTTTAATTGGTTTCTTGCAAATTAACGAATTAATATCTGTACTTACTGTAGCACTAAATAGGTTTTTAATGTGCCGTGAGATCAGTTTCCTGAAAGAGGGCAAACTAAAATATGTCACGTGGCTGCCACGCCTTCTCCACATCCCAAGCCTGTCACATCATATCACAAATCAGTGTCTGTCTGCTTCATCCTCGTCTTTCCATGTCTGCACCTCATCTCGCTCCCCTCCCTCTCTCCTGCTGTGTGCTGGGGCTATAATGTGCTCCTGTGGTTGTAGTAAGCAGGCCATAGTGTCTCTGAGGCCTTGTGCTACACCACCATTACTATCTGGCCTGCCTCCACTACAAATTGGATGAACAGGCACTGACACATTTTCAATATTATTACATTAAACCAAGTGGATTTTGATTGATAACCTAATATTGGCCTAATGCAAAACATCAATCATGGCAAGTATATTAATTATTTAATATTGTGGCGTAATTCAGAAATCGATGCTGCCTCTGCGTTGAAGGCACAGAGTATGGAAGAAGGGAGGGAGGGAGGGGAGAAAGAGAGAGGGATAAGGAGAAAAGGAAGGCTCAGTCCCTGAAGACCTCAGCAGATTATATGATGTTTTGAAAAGAGAGATGAGGATGTAAAACGGTGTGTGTGTATGTGTGTCAGCTGTGCGTGTCTAATGGATAGAGCGATCCCTTCGGCCCTGGTGCGGACAGCGCTGGACAGCTTGCCCTTGATGAAGCCAGGACAACAGATGAAAGAGCGGGAGATTAAATGCAAGTGAAGAGCTTTAATAAAGGTTGAATCGCGAAAATAAAAGACGGGAGAAAAAAAGATGTGGGTATAAAAAGGAGCGCGAGGGGAGAGAGGAGGAAGAAAAAAGAAGGGAAATGAGTGGAGGAGGAGGGATCGAGCGCTGCGTCTCCCCTGTGTTAGATTGTTTCTCACTAATTGCGCTTCATTAGCGGATTACACACACTGTCACCACGGTAACAAATGTCTTGCTGTCTGGTTGCCGGGCGCCCGTCATGTATAATGAATGTGGCGGGGTGTTTGTCAGAATGTAATGTAATTACAGCTAGATGAAGTTTGCCTTAAGTGGTTGACTTGTCTGCATGTGGCTCACTGACAGAGCACAGTATAAACAAGCAAACATCCTTTTTTCATGACTTTTTCTTCCATTCTGGTTGTTTTGGGGTTTTTTTTTAAACTTTTGTTAATAGTTCTGTGTGACATTTCTGGCATTCCTTCATACTGTTATTTAGATAGGTTGATGATGTGGGAATGGGTTAGGTTTGTGGTCATACTGGGTATGGGACATGGCCTGATGGATGGATAGATGGAGGAATGGAGGGAGAGGGGGCTGGAGGGTGGGATGGATTAGACAGTATGTAATTTTAGAGATGGTGTAGATTTACACTGTGATGCTGCCGGCTGCATTAGCAACTGAAGCCTGTCGATAAGCCTTCCTCCCTCTCAGCACACACACATGCATGCACACACACGGTAAAACACCACAGCCCGGGTGGAGTTGTCAGTAATAGAGGCCAGAGTTGGATGAGGGGTGCGGGGATCGGGGACGGGGGCTGTTTGTGTTCTCTTGATCTTTTGATTTCCACTGCTGCAAATTTGAAATGTGCCAAAATTGCATCTATTATTTACTGCCAATTTGCTCTTTTTAAAACAGACTGCTCCCCACTCCTCCTCCACTTCCTCGCCTCGCCGTTGTGCTGTTGCTACCCTGATAATCATACACACATTTTTTATTAATTCACAGATAATAAGCTCCCAGTTCTTCCTTTGTAGTTGGAAATTATTATTATGACTGCCAGCAGTGCGGCGACAATATTAGTTAACCTCTGTCTGGTGTAGATGCAAACGCATGAAAATGCACACAGCATTTCAGTCTGAGAGGTTAACAATTAGAATAATTCCTCATTATGTGTGTTTTCCTTTTGATTAAACAAAACCTTTTTGATATCATTAGGATCTTTTCCCCACAATCATTTTCATCCTGGTGAAACACAAAGAGGATTCAATGCTTCTGACAGTTGCTGACTGTACTCCAGTGAGAGCCGACATGATTAGCAGCTTAATTGATCAACAAAATATTGATCTGCTCAAATATTTTGGTAATCAGTTAATCATTTAAGCAATGTTTTTCAAGCAAAAGGGGCAAACATCACTGTTTCTGCTTCTCAAATGTGAATATTTTCATCATTTATGGTAGTAAGCTTAATATTTTGGGGTTTTGGACTGTAGGTCACCGCAGCAATACCTTTGGGATGAGATTGTTTTTTTTTTGCTATTTGTTGACGAGCTGTAATGCTGCAATAAAGCTACTGATCAAGAAAATAAGTAAATCAATTATTAATAAAAATAATTTGTTTTTAGTGCCTGATTCCAGCTACTCAGAATTAGCCATAGGTTGTTTTCCAATGTGTTAAATAGTTGAGAAATTAATTCAGAAAGCGCTCTTCACAGCTTTTATTTTGTGTGTGTTTTTTTTTTTTGGTTTGTGTGTGCGTGTCTGCAAAAAAAGAAATGCTTTTATTAAATGAGTTTTTGTGTCTGCACTTTATTTACAGTGGGGGAAATGTGTTGTTGTGTTGCAGGGACGCCGGGAACATCAAAGCCAGATTAGAACATCTGGTAAGTTCTATTCGACACACATACAGACACTCACACACACACACACTTACGCACTTTGATTTCTGCATTCTTAATGAAACCTCCACAATTGGAGCTGAATACCTGCAGCTAACAGGCAGGGAGAGAGGCACAGAAAACAGGGATAGAGGGAGGATACTGTCTCCCCCAGGGCCTGGTCCAGCTTTTATATTAGCATTTCATTTATCCCCAGTCCTGCCCAAACACACACAGGTAATCCACTGTGTTTTCCCTCATTTTAACTGCTAGTAGTGGATATTTGTGAGTTTTAGCTTTTGCGCATACCTGTTTGCACATGCTTTCATGAAAGGAAAATGCTTTTTAGAAACCGCACTCCTTCTCCCTCTTGCTCCAGCTGTCAGCATGAGGCCTTTCCTCAGTTTTCTCCCATCCACCAATCGAGAAACCTGCTGGAAACGCTCTCCTGGGACAGCCCTGAAAATTTAATGACCAACGTTTCAGGGTTTCTCTTGCTACTTGCTTTAATACGGGGTCAGAGTGCCGTGCAACAAAGTGAAAAGGTTCTCTCTCCTCTTTTTGGGTGGGAAGAAACCAAGGTTTGATGTGCCCCATATTCCAAGGGATGAATTATAGACAGGGGTCAGTGAGGGTCCCGGCTCTCTGTGGATGTCACATGCCCTCCCTCCCTTGCCTCCCTGCATACTAAACTGCAGCTCCCAGCACCCTACGCAAATGACCCCCGCCCCGCCACGCGTTACGCAAATGACCCTGAATATGCCACACAAATGACTGACCCCGAAATTCAAACAGTTCTCAGTAACTCTTCACTGGAAAGAGCGGCAGATCTCATAAAGTTGAAATCAGATTTTCACGTTGTCAAGCTCAGTTGCAGAATTGCTCTTGATGCTGTTGTTGACAGTATTCATAACTTTGATTTGAGTGGGAATCGACCTACAGCGGAGTTGTTTTTCACGTAGTCCATTCATACTAATATTACATGTTGCAGATAGTGAATATTTAAATTATTGCCTCCTTATTTCAAGCATTGTGTTCTGCTTTGAGCACTTACTCAGGCACTGGTTTGGTACAGAATTTTTTGGGTTGTCTTCGTAGCGCTACACTGGCTCACTGTTTAAAAATAGCAGACATTTAATAGGTTAAAGTGAGTGGTAAATTGCAATCTTGTGCATTTGTGTACACAGTTGTCATGCTGAATTGTGAAATTGTCTGCAAAAGCTAATGTACACGCTACAGACATTACTTTTTTAATATATTATAGGAATTGTTGTAGATGTCTCACTAAGGGTTTGAATGAAGTATGAGACATTAAACATAGCGCACAATATAGAAACAATCAGGTTTAGGTATGGAGATGTCTATAGATGGGTGTCTACAGGTGTGATTGATGTAGTGGTCCATAAAAAGTGGTGTGAATTATTCAAGAGGGGATTAGATGCATAAACAACATTAATCAATACATGTATGGGCTGTTATATCTTGGCAAACATTATAAAAGTGCATGTCTCATTTTGATGCGAGTCTTCCCCTTAAAGGCACACGTAGGAATGTGAACTAATTAAAATTAGACATAATGATACTGGGTAAGTGTATTGTGAAGACAAATATCTCTGCTTATGCTTCATTGCATGTGTTGTGTACATATGTGAATTCACAAATGAGTGCACTGAATTTTCATGTTTTCCTTTGCCAAAATCACCTTAAATTTAAGGTTTTTGTATCATACTTTAATTTTTATGCTAATTCTTCTAACTTGTACAGAGCAGGAGAAAATAATTGTAGACCGAGTTCTGTTTTCAGTCATGCATGTCGATTCTTATATTGCACATATTGCTTTATTTGTGTTAGATTTTTTAGGCTGATGTTAGTGCAACCAGTTTGCATATGTTTTGTTTTGTGTGAGTTTTGCCTGAAACATATCTACTGGGACCTATTATAACATGATTCTTAGTTACTGGTTTATCGTTAAACAGTTAAACATTACACATTTGCATAGAGAGACACACACACGCATGTAAATACGCACTGGTATATTTAACAGCATTTTTTTTTTTTCGTATATGTGTCTTGGGGAATTTGAATACCTGAATACTGAGTGTTTGAATTTATGGGTGTGTTTATGCTTATGGGAAGATTGCACCCCAGCAGTCAGCTGCCTGGGGAGTGTAAGACTCTGATTACGATTCGAGACAGAAAACTGTAAATAATGGAGCTCATCTCCCTCTGAGGTAGAGTTGCAGGGCTGTTGGAAATGTTGTTTCCCTCAATGCCTCACACATATATCCCTGTAGATTTCTAAACAGGCATTCATGACTTTCTGTTGATCTACTACTCTTAAGATTAGTGTATCAACCATTTTTACACTTACCATGGTGTCACCAGCTAAAAGCAAACTGTCATTTCAAACACCTACCTTGTCCCTGGTCTCTAATCAAGGAGTAATTTTACCAATTTTGCATTTTTAAATATTACTTTACATCATTTGCAATGATTGTCAGTAACAGTTCCACAGTTTACTCAAAACAATATTTCCCAAATTTTTCACTGATGTGATGATCAAGCTTCTGTTTTCAATATTGTGGTGCTTGATTTTTCATGATGAATACTAATGTTACCTCCTCCTGTTAAGTTAAGTGTATGAGTGAATGACTGGTGAAGTAATTAGGTGGGCAATTAAGATCTATGTGGTCTGAGGTTTGTTTTATTGTTCATGTTTGGTTTGGTTTGTTTTCGCATTTCAGCAGATTGACTGAACGCGATCAGTAGCAGTGCAGAGAAAAAGACTGAAGTTAATTGCTCCCAGTGCTCTGCGTTAGTTTCTGCTTTTGTACACACACATGTACAGTACACGTCCAAGCGCATGCATACACGCACACATGAACACACATGCACCGAAGTCTGAATTGGATGAATCCTTGCTCTGGGAGAAATGAAGCAGTAGGGAAAGAGGTGGCCTACAGCAGCTAATCAGTCCAGATGCACAGCTTTTTAGAGCAAAGTAGAAGAAAGCCAGCAGCTCAATCAATACACGAAGAATCAGCCTCATCAGGATTACTGGCTCAATCAGCAGCTGTACCCATCGTTCTACTACACACACTGCCCGAGGAAGGATGGAAGAAGAGAGGGGGAGTAGAAGAACAGGGAGAAGGGAGGTACGTCATCTGTCCTGGGAGGGAAGGCTGAGGAGAAGCGTGATGGTGGAGGCTGGTTTATGGGTCAATCCAGGGTTGCAGGTTAAGTTGAGGTCATGATTCCCAAAAAAAGTGAACTGACAAATCTGTGTTTTCATTGTGGAATTAGTCTCTTGACACAACAGTTGTAGGGCTTTACTAAAAACACAAAGAAGATCCTTGCAATTTTAGTAAATTTAGTTTTTTATTGTTTGCGCATGGTGAATAGTTAGAGAGATTTGCTGTATTAATTTAGGCATGGACAAGCCACTTAAGTAACATAATCTGTAATTCACACAATCATTTGAAATATTACATCTGGTTCTTTGTTAAATCTGTCAGAAAAAGGCATCATCTAATTTCTGTTACAAAGTTGACCCTCTATTAATGCTTCAAGTGTGTCAATTATTCACAAGATTAGTGTGAAAATACTTTCTACTTCATTATCAGTGTTACCAGAACATGTCAGTAATTTACACCTGCAAATCACATAGCTTCACTTTCACTCCAGCAGAGTATAAAGATCCTGCTTCAAGTTGCTCAAAGTTATTTTATGTGACAACAACACAGGAATGTCTATAGACTATAAAATGCAAAAAAAAATCCTTTCAATCCTGCCAATTCCTCATTATGTTTCAAAATATAAGATGCATGCATATAGTTTTACACTTGTCTAACTAGTATGTTAAAAGTCACAAGTTGACATAATGAAAAAGAACATTATGAATGTTTTGGGGACATTGGGTCTTCAAAATTAGGATTTTAGCTTGTGTGGGAGCTGCCTTTCACTCTACTTTTATTTTTAAAAAGATATTGTACATCTTTATTTATTCATAAAGAGATACTCTGCATCACAAGAAAACAAGTGAGTTTAATCAACCTATCATTTATGGTGCGTCACCAGACTTGTCCACATTTGTCCCTTCAGAGATGGTTGATGTCCGAGCGTCCCTTGGTGAGTTGAAGAGTTTACTGAGGCGAGTAGCCTGGTTGGCCTACTGACAGATAGGGACCAGCAGCTGTAGCCAGGACGATACGTTCACACACCAGCCGACTTACAAACCTGGATTTGCTTATTATGGCAGGAGAGTAGCCTTAGTTTTAAAAGAAGACTTAGAGGAGAGTTTAGACCTTGAACTGATATGTAATTGTTTCTTTTCTTTAATCTGTCTTTGTCTGTGTTGTCAAACTTTAATTGTCTCATCAAACGCTCTCTCTTTATTGCTCCCTGTATCTCTCTTTGTATTTCTTTGCCTCTGACTGTCTTTCTTCTTCTGTAATATGATTGTATAGGATAAAGAGGTGAAAACGGCTCCGATAGAGAGATTCTGGACAGATAAAGGAGGAGGAGAGGGGGGGAGTTGGTTGATAATCTGCAAACAGATTTCCATGCTTATTACACTAATGATTTCATGATATTTGATGTGGTGGCGGGGGTTGGGAGGATGTGGAGGCAGGGGAGGGGTGGGGGTCTCGTTCTCTCTCTCTCATCTCAACGCAGCGGCTAAATGATGGAGTAATTTGAGTGACCTCTGACTTGGGGCAGGCCCAGACATAATTGCATGTCATTCTAGCACGGAAAAGAGGAGTGGGGGTGGAGGTGAGGCGGGTGGGGGGCTCCACAAAATACAAAATATTCCCCCATTGATGCCTCCTTTCTCACATATCACTTGTTTTTCAGTGTCTCCTTTTCATGTGTCCCCATCAATGTCTTGCCGCTCCATCTTGTCGCCTGTCTCACCGTGCCTCACTCCTCGAGTGTTTCCCAAAAAAAAAACACCCCCAAACAAAAGAAAGATTGCATTAATTTTCAAATGATGATATTACATTAAGCGCGGAGATCTCATATATCAAAACGTGAGAACTACTCCCTTACTGTATGTGCTTCATCTTAATGGTATCGCTGGATGTCAAGGGCATGGAGGAAATTAAATCGGAAAGTGCAGATAGACCAAAGAAGATATTATCTCTGGATGATTGCAGTTTTGATAGGTATTCCAGTGAATTTCATTTTCTCCGGATGGGGAGAAGATGAGTTAGCCTGCACATTTGCTCATTTTTCTTCTACATGATTTATGTGAGTTGAGTATAAAACTCTCTCCTTCTCCCCCCTCTGTACCCTCACCGCCTCCCCCTTTATCAGGAGCACATACATGCATATGCACTCACACACACACACAAATACACACATGGGGTGGTAAATTATTGCCTTTGAGTTGTAGCTTGTGTGGGGCAGTTCATGCCACTGTATGCATGCATAGTTTTTCTGTGGTTGTATGTGGGCAGGCCACAGTGCGTGGAGTTTTTGTGTATTTGTATGCATGTTTTAGTGTGTGTGTTTGCACTTGTGTGTCCGTATGAATACGCGTGCCTGAGATAGCAGCAGAGCCATCAGCGGGAATGATCCCAGGGAGACGGGGGAGTGTCATTACTCAGACTTGTTTACATTCTAAATACGTAATGAAATCTTGTTGGTAATAATGACGGGAATAAAAGTTTAGGAAATTGTAAAAGTGGTGAAGTTTGAGAAATGAGCCCCGGCCTGTGAAATAGCATTTGGGGGCAGGAAACGACATTATTATGCAGTGCTCCTGCCTGCCTGAGACATGAAGATGAACTGCTGGCGGGTCATAAAATGCTGTTAGCCCTAGCCTGAAGTATGGCACATTGTAAAAGAGCCCTGATCCCATATTGCCATTATATATAAAAGTATAGCTATACACAACATTATTTTTCATATAAGATGAGCTCGGATACAGTGGCTCAGGCCCCCCAAATACATACACTGATAGGCAGACTTTTTTCCTTCTTATAAAATATATAAATAAACATATTGCCATGGAACCCATCTCTGCCCTGATCTTATAGACCTCGATATTAAAAACAGAAATATTGCATTTTCTAGGGGCTCTGTTTTCCCCTGTCCTCTTTTGGGTATGGGATATATCTGTGTGTTTGTTTAGGTGGGGGGTGGCAGAGAGGGGGAGAGGAGGAAGAGGAGATGCAGAGGAAGCCCGAGCGGAATTCAACAAATGAAAGAAAATGGAAACAGATGAAGACTTTAAAAATATAATGAGATGAATATTGAGCATATCAACTCCAGCATAAAGAGAGTTGGTTGAGGTGGGCGGTGTATATATTGAAACAGTTTATTGACAGAAAATAATGGTTACAGTGGCGCAATTAAGATGAATGTTACAGTAGATGGACTGATGATGGCATTGATGTCCCATTTTTTTTCTTCGAGATGGTTCCTTAAAAGATGTTTGAAAGGTGAGGTGAGTTTATTCAAACCCACATTTCACCAGTGTATTCATTTATAATCTTGAATTTTTCAGTAGGATATGCGGAGCCAAAAAAAGTGTCTTGCTTTGTTTTCTCAGTTTCTTACTTGGGGCAATCATATGCTTGCTTTATTGTCTTGGAAAGCCGACTCTTTTGTAAGCGTACTTGAAAGGACATAGACACATCAGTTAAAGCTAAGAAGACATAGATAAGGTACCAGTTTGTCTTTTTTTTCGGGGGGGGGGGGGGGGTGCTATTTCAGCACAAAGCAAGTGAAAACATAATAACTTGGAAAAACTAATAATCAGTAATTAACTAGCAGTATTAACAGTAACTAAGAGTTTCAACACTGAATGTGCACAGTGAACCACATTTCCCCCCCCTTATGTTGTTATATTCTGCAATATATTTCCAAAAACTTTGATTTAAAAGAGAAGAATTTTGGGGTTTTTTTTCAGAATTTTTTGGTACGTAGTGGCATATTCCCATCATGTTCGTTTGAGTAGATGAGATGAGTTGGGCCACGCTGCTCACTGCTCCTTGGAGCTGCTGGGAGATGATTGCTTATTGTGTCTGCTGATTCAAGAGCTCAACTAATCATCAGGAAGACCAGCAGTTCTGTGCTCTTTGCCCTCTCTCCTTGCTCTCTTCCTCACTTTCTCAGCTTTTGTTAATTTGCCAACTGAGTTCGACATGAAATGAATATGGTTATCACAGATTGACAAAATGATTATATAAAAACAAAGGGGTGGACAGATTATGTCAGAAGAGGATGACTAAAAGTAACTGACTGTTCATGTGTTGCTCATCTTTCTGCATGTGGTGCCGCTCAGCCTCGCTCTTTGGTCTGATCAATTTTTTCCTGTCTTTTTGTACAATCATAGATGAAGTCTTCTTGTTCTGTGGTCAGATAAATGAGTGTAAGTCACTTAGTGAGACAGTTGTCCAACCATCAAACCATAATCTGACCAGAGATGGCCTGTCTGACCTTAGTTCTGCTTCTCTGTGCCTGCTCTAACAGGCATTTAGTCATCATCTGACCCACCACACTTTGCTTTGTCTGGTCGGCCTCGGGCACCATAATAATAGCAATAGTCTCTTGGACCAGAGCATGACTACAAATAGATGAAATTTCCTGCATGCAGTACCTCATTAGACACAGGGTAGCATTGTTTTTACCTAGCAGAGTGAGGGTAATTTATTTTTCTAATGGAACGTGTTTATTTTTGACTAATGGGACAGACACGGGGCACTTAGCTCAGCTAAGCCTGCCTCAGTTCATCTGTCGTCACTGCGGAGAGGTAAGCGCACAAGCTGGAGGCCTACTGTGGGCATACTGAACTTCCTGGCTCATTTAGGGAAGGAGTTAGTCTGAATCAAGTGGGTGTGGGTGTCACTCTTGGCAAGAATAGCCCAATAATAATAGATTCTTTTATGACAGCTACTTGAAAAGGAGGATGTTTTTTAAAAGGGTGTTTTTTACACCTCATGAAAGAGAGAGGAAGAGTGCAATGCATTTGTTGTTTGATACATTTAGAGAGGGCTCTGCTCTTATCAAGAGGCGGATACCTCACATCTTTGCTGCATATAACTGAAGTAGTCATTGCCAAATTCACCAACTGTGGGCAGCATATATCATGCTGATGTTCAATTGGCCACTTGTGTGGAGCAAAGTAGGCAGGATTTGACCTCCTTTATCAGGCTGTCTTTGATTTTTTTACAAAACAATTTCTCTCACTTTTCATGTCTAAAACCAAGTCCCAGCCCAGTGAATTGCTTCCAGTAATAATGGTTGGTAAATGTGTGATGTTTAGATATTCAACCCTTAGAGCTGAGTGAAAGTCACATCCCTTCTTCAGGGTTGAATCCCTCTCAAAGCATTCATTGCAGTGAGGTGTAGTGTGTGAAATGAAACTTAACAATTTGGACTTTTCAATTACGCCAGGTGTTTGTCTGTGCAACAAATCCTTGAAGGGAAAAAATATTTGAAATTTACATCAAATCTATTTGTATTCACATACAACTCTGAGTCCATCTCCACACTCAGTAGAATAAGTCACAAAGTCCCTGTTATTACTCCACCAAGAAATGCGGCAAAGTTATGCGATGATTGACGTGCATTTGTCTCTCTGTTTTTCTTTCTGTGCACAACATTACTCATAAACACAATAACGGATTCGGATGAAATTTTCAGGGAAGGTCAGAAATGACACAAGGACCACCTGATCAGATTTTGGCAGCGATGCAGCTTATAGTCTCTATCCACGGATTTGTTAAAGATTTCTGTACCATTGCGAGATAGTGGCACAGCGTCACTGTATCTATGACAACAAGTAAACGCTATGTCAGCTGCCTGCTGACAATCACATGATTGCGATCCCAATCCACTGCTGTGGACTTATCATGACTTTTCCGTCGGAAATCATATGTCTGAGCAGCCTTGGCGGAATACTGCGCTCTCTGAGGGCTTTTCTTGTTTCATGATGTACTAAATTTAACAGCAGAACTTATCTAGTATTCCTTGTTACTAATCGTTTCTCTGTGCAATAAAGCATTGTCAAGTAATTCAGTTTTGAAATAACAGCAAGTGTCAACATTGTCTCCAACATGTTCCTACATTGCATCTCATTTTGTATGAAAAGTAATCAAAATAATGAATGTGTATTTCAATGCAACGGTTAAAAGATGTGAAGAAGTCACCTGTGCACAAATAGGGAGTGGTGATCTGAGACTATATCGTGGTTCTGATATTGCCAGTTTTCAAACAATCTTCCCTACACATTTATGAAAAATGATCTCTACCTTTAGCATTGTATGGTGAGATCTATGTACAAACACAAAACACTGCCATTTCATAATCTCTTTTTACTGGATATGAAAGCTACAAAACAGCAAACAATCTGCAAGCATTACCATATTAAATAATGAAAAATCTGGATAACCTAGATTGCAGTGAGGAAAACAAGAGGCAGCATGTATCACTAGACCTTATGATGACTATATGAGGTTACAAGTAAAGGCAGTGACCTAAACCTTAAATAGCCATGGGTTCATAGTGTTCATCGCTTCGAGCTTCTCTTGGTAACAACAGTTTTCATCCTTTCTTTCAGTGTGTGCCGATATAAACTCCCCGGTGTCCAACATGGTTTGATGACATGTCATACAAAGGAGTTCTTTTTGAACATACATGTGCCTAAGACTACTGTGAGTCACTTAGTAAAGGTCTGTTAATTGTAGGGTTTGTGGTGGGTATCGTTGCCTGCAGTGTCCTTGAGCAAGACAGAGAACCTTAAGTTCCCATTGAACAGTCCAGCTCCTTAGAGAGCAGCTCAGCCACTATCGCAGTGTGTATGTGAGTAAATCAGAGGTATTGTAATGCACTTAGTTCTGTTCTCAGGTTAACAGCATATAAGTGAAGCCCATTTACCATATGAATGGCTCTGTAACATAACCCCATTAAATAGTAAAAGTCTCTATATTTCTTTCTAAAACCTTTTTATTTGACAGCGGTGTCTGATCCTGTCTGTCTTTGGTCCCCTCTCTGTCTGTATTCTTCATCATCATTTAAGTTCTTTCTTGCCTTTCCTCTTCTTCACACTCCCCCTCTTTTTGTGTGCAGTCGTTCCGAATCTCTGAAGAAAACAAAAGCAACCTTTGCCTCCCTGTCTTATCTTTTTGTCCCATTCTGTCTGTTTTTCCCTCCTTTTCTCACAGTGTGATAATCTGAAGTCTCTGCAAGAAAAGCACAGCTCATTTCCAAGTCACACTACTACCCTCTACACAAACACACAGACACACAATCACACAATCCTTCTCCTAGTGTCTCATGTTTGTTTGTGTATGTCGGAAAAGGCACGGTTCTAATTGAGGGGCGAAGCCACTTCAGATGCAGCGGGTGCCTCTCTCCCAGTGGGGGGAACACAGATCTGCCTCTGGGGAACGCAATTAATGCCTTTTTATTGTTTACTAATGAATTACACACAGAGGGAGCGGGCGTGCATGGGTGAATTAGAGTGAAAAGTAGAGAGTTGTCGGGAAGCAAAAACATGTAATAACGTGTGTGTACTTGTGTGTTATGTATCATTATGTTTGCCTATTTGTGAGATGACTTCTACGTACCTTTTACATTACTTGTGATGATATTTTGATATTAATTAGCCTGTTATCCTGTCAGCTTCTGTTTAACGCTGTAGACAGGAGACAAAGTTTTATAGTTTTTTTTTTCTCTTTCTCCCTTCTGCATTTATTTAAAGGGAAATTCAAATGCAGGATCACACTGGGCAGAAAACAGCTTTGATGCTCGCTGCTAAAACTACCAAGCATGTTGCACCCCTCTGGCCACAATCCAATCATTGTTGTTGTTGTTGTTATTAAGAAATAGTAGCTTGGATTTCACTGGTTAATTTCATAAGAAAAGAAAGTTACTTGGGAGTTTCAACCCTGACAGACAGCATACAGTAGCAGCAATGGTGTGATTCAGTGTTTTATTACCCCTTAAGGAACTGGCAGGAGCGTGGTGGTGCGTGTGTGTGCATTTAGGATGCATGGACTAACACATGCCTCAAGGCCAATGTAAACAAATGCTAATGTAATTACTGAGTGGGCGTTGTAATAAACTGTAACTAAGATGATTGCACAGCACACAATGATCAGAATAGTTAAGCAGTGATCTGCTATTGCTTTAAGTGACTGGTTGTACCAATACTGATTTCCATGTCATTGTAAGCCATGTGCCATTAAGCACTGTTCAAATCCTGCCCAGCAGTTTGTGTGTAATCCCTCCTTATTGTGTCCCAGTGAATGCAAAGATACCAAAAAAGAAAGAAAAATCAACTAATTTATTGCCTAATCAGTTCTGCTTGAATGTGAATAAATGTGTGAGCATAAATCTGTGTGTGGATGAAGGCCTCAAGTGTTCTTGCTCTTCTCCGGCGTTAAAGTGATTGGTAATTTTGTCTGTCGAGCAGCACCAGTCAGTGTGAGTGTGATCCACTGTGTCACCTGCTACCGTGGATGCACACATGCAAACACACACCCACACACACACATACATGTTGCATTAAGTGTGTCTCAGTCTGTGTCTGTGCAGAGCCTTGATGTGCGTTCCATCTAGGGTACAGCACCCTGACATCGCTACATTAAAGGGGGTCATTATATTTCCCCGACTGCCATCGAAAAGTGACGTTTTTACAAAGTGACAAGTTTACAGTTTGATAAATCAGATTTTTTGCTGTGCGTGGGGTTGGGGAGTCAGGAGATGGAACGGTAGGAGGAAGAGCCGGGTTGTCTGTGGAGGAGAGGAGGTGGGGGGAGGCAGAGGGAGGAAGCGCTGCCTGTCAGCGACGCCTCGGCCCTGTCGTCTAAATGATGCTCCCAGGCAGCGGATTCAGATCCCATCCCCATTAGCATTTAATTTCTCTCTAATCCTACACACAGTCTCCGCCGCTGCATGGTAACGAGGGCCGCTTTGCCACAGCGGCGCCAAAAAACCTCAGAGAGCAATCTGCAGCGCGCTCGCCTTTTATAGCTCCGTGGCCTGTCGAAACCATCATTCTTCCTTGACAATTAAGACCCTCAAATCTAATAGCAATGATATTGGAATTACAGCAAGGCCCTTTTGAGGGCATGTCAGGAAAAAAAGGCTGTGCCTCCCAATACAGCTGTCAAAGCACAGGACCCTCCCCCGTTCATGCCTGCTAAATGTTTCTGATGCACACACACACACATGCACACACACACACCATGAGAAGGGGAATATGTTGAGTCTTTGGCTGTGATCTTTGTAAAATGTGCTCTCTGTGCCCTCTTATCCAACTCTCCAAAGACTTGTTACAGCAGCTTTTGTTTTCTCTCTTCCCCTCTCACTTCTCTCTCTCTCTCTCTCTCTCTTTCTTTGTCTCTAAATTTCTCTTCATCTCTTCCTCATTGATTCTCCCTGGTGTGTCAGAGATGCTGCTTTCTGTTTTTTTCACTAGCAGGGTTTTTACAGACGACGAGACTAGTAGCTCGGTGAAGTTGTCCCCTGGTGCTCTATGAGGACAGTTTACGGGAACATTCACTCTAACGGTTGCAGTTAAAGATTATCATGGGTAAAATATATTTTAGCCTAAGGGACTCAGCTGTTTTAGAGCTGGATTTCATAGATGGAGTTGTGTAAGCGTGGCGGCTGTGTGTCCTGTCACGAAATGTGCTTTGTGTGATTTCTCAGGCAGCTGGGTGGGAAAGAGCAAAGTAAATGGGTAGATCATCCTTTTAAAGAACAATTTGGAGAGCCTTTGTGTCAACAAGTGTCTGCCCTGCTTAACGTGCCCTCAAGCAACACACTCTGCCTACCAGCTATTCTGTAGCCGCCCCTGACTCCTGACCAAGAAAAATAACAAACTCCCATTAAAATATCACTTTGCTACCGTTGCCTAATTTTCTGTTTCATGTTTGGTCCCTTTTTCCCTCCCTTTCTGCAGACTCCAGCAGAGCAGGCTAAAGTCCGAATGCATATGGTCCTGCAGGCTGCAGGTAAGTGGATGATAATAATGTTTCTCTTTTTGTCACAGCGTGGTTCAGAACTGTTGCCATGGCCCGACACGTGCCAATTGTGGCCACTCACTCATTTAGTGAATTTGAAGGCAGTGTACAAAAATACTGTGTAGTGGAGCTTCAGTCTGTAGTGCACCTCACTGTGCTAAATCACATATTTTTACATTTAGATGGGTTTTTTTAGTCCATATCTGATTTCATTCACAAATAAACCTCTGTGATATCAAAGGGGGCTATGCAACATTACAGTGTATTTACATTTTCAGTATATTTCTGTAACATTTGATAATTTTTTGGTGATTATAGATAGTTTATTGAGGTCATCACTGACTGTCAGTGAAACAGGACATCCCGTGCACCACACAGTGTGCATGAAAAGTTAAAATTCAAATGTAACACTGTGAAGCCTTTTTAGTGTAGTTACTGTTTCAATGACAAAAAATAAATTATGAAACCACTTGAGAGAAAATGTGTAAATTTCAATATATATTGGGGATTAAAATACAGTTTTTTTTAACCACATTCCGCTGCTGTAACCCTGAAGTTTTGGGAATGAGCCACAGTCTCATGTATGTTCGCTCCGCTGTGGACCTGGACGGGTTTCATGGTTGTGTTCCCACTCACCGACTCACCGCACCCCTCCCTGCACACATTACAACTATCTGCTACACACACTGACAAATGCACACGCACACTCTCCGCTTTGAGTGCTTCTGGGCCCATATTCAGTGCAGCTTAATTTCAAACACTCCTCCCAGTACATAAGTCATAGATGTCACCATGCACACGGTGTATATATTCCAGTGTGTATTCGAGGGGTAGAGTTGCGAGCCAGATGTGACAGGCAGAGATTGACTGTGGAGAAAGATGTCTCCGTGTTTACAGTCATGCACACACACACACACACACACACACACACACACACACACGCACATGCACACTGCACTTCAGAACAGGGCTCTAATTTCACCACAGGAAATATATGAAAGAACCAGACATCTATACATCATCTATAAAGCACCCAGCAGCCACATACTTACCTCACTTAAGGCTTGTTCTGCCTTACTGTAGGCCACAGAACAACACTGCCATCCCTTGATGCAATTTCACTGATTTGAACTTTGTAAGGCATATTTTACATGCTTCATCATACTTCAGATTGATAGTTTACATGTGGAGTTTGTAGTTTTTTTGGCCCATGACAGTTTAGCTTCTGTTTTACAGTCAAGTTTAGAGAAATGAAAATTTTTCCTTGCTCTAATATGTATTCTTATGCGTGTCAGATACCCTCCACACTCCTTGCCCGGACACCTCGAGGGTAATGTTATACTAATGGTGGTGAAACATCATAAAATTGAGCATGTGGCTTTGAGTGCATTAGGCCACACTGGTGCAGACGCAGGCCCAGGGCCAGACGCAGGACTAAAGGGGAGGGTTTAATGCGCTGGACATGTCTCTGGTTTTCTTTTCTCCCTGGAGGCTTCCAAAAAACAGGTTTATGGCTAAGTCAGAGACTGTCTTCACCGTGGAGCCCAAGGTCAGCCCGTATCAAGCCTTGCTCGCAATCATGTCACTCATAAAGACCTACGGTAAAATGCAAATGGACAACAGATTTGAACTTGATGAAGAAGTTTATGTTAAGTACTTGGACTGATTTATCATTTTATCTCTGCCTTGTTTTCAGGTGCTTTCTCTCATTTTTGAGAGTAATCATTATGTGCCCTTGGTAATTTAAATCATGTTTGTGTAATTACAAATATTGACAATATTTTTTTTCCCCCTTAAGTCCTCTGAACCTGCAGCTGCTAAGCCTCTTGCTGCCAAATCATCTAAATTCATCTGGCTCACATCTCTTCTTGCTCTCACCATTTTTATTTCTCTTGTCCCTCTCCATCTATCTGTCGCTCACTCACTGTCTTACTGTCTTTGTTCCAGTGTTGTTAGCGGGCAGAGGGAGATAGGGATGGAGGGCGAGAAGGAAGCAGCAGATGTTGGGAGGTTGTGTGAATGTTAATGTCCTGACGTAGCCGTGGAGCTTAAGCTTCCTCCTCCTCCTTCCCTCCGTTCCTCTCTGAGCGCCCGCCAGGCTTTCTCTCTCGGGGTCTCCTGACATCCTTAAAGCCCGCGGCTCTCCTCTCCTCTTCTCTGCTCTGCTCTCTTCCACCTCTTTCTCTCCCATCCCCTCCCTCCCCTCCCTCCTTTTGTCCATCTATGGACTCTCTCTAGTCAGTAGAGAGCAGATCATCCCATGGCTAAAGCGGCTCAGGCCTTTGTGTTGGGGGGCTCTGTGGACCTGTAATGAGCCCCCTCGGCTGGCCCGCTGGCCTGCTTAGCGCTCACTGGGGGCTTTGAGTGTGTGTGTGTGTGTGTGTGTGTGTGTGTGTGTGTGTGTGTGTGTTTGTGTGTGTGTTTGCACGTGCTCACTTGTGCATGTGTGTGTGTGTGTGTGTGTAGGAGAGGGATGAGGAGGGCAACACTGGCCCCCAATGAAAGAGCTGGATGGATATGTTTATGGGTCACTTCCTACTTGGCCTACATATCAAAAACACACACACACACACACACACACAGCACACCCATAGCACACCCATATTTTGAAGACAGACTGATTTATTAATTTCATCAATAATCAGATCATTTCCACAATGTGATTGTTTATCATCTTAATAATTGTTTTGTAAATGGGTTCTTATTAATCCTCTGAACCCCAAAACCAACAGGTAAGTTTGAAAGGCATGTTTTCTTTACAAAATCTCCCAAATGACACCATTTATCAGAGCCAGAAACTACAAAAACTGAAGGAATCATCGGATTTTTACCTTTCTGATGGTCCCCGAACTACTCATCTATGTCGCGCAATTCTGTATGAAAAATTAACCAAAGCTTAAAATAGACACATTTTATCATTTATTCTACTTGCCTCATTTAAAAAGGTGCTTAAATTAACAATTTGCATTAACCAAATTGTGTACAAACGTAAAATACCAGAAGCCATTAGCTGCGAGCAACAGTCGTGACAAAAATTCAGGGACTTTTCTACTGAACTGCAGGCTGTGTTCACACAGGTTTATCTAATGAAATATCTATAGTTAGTGAAGTAACAAATTATTCTTCAAGTATTAATACAGCTTCTGTGACTTGTGGCAATATAACTTTGTCATGCTGCATAGACATTTTTGGGGTCTTTGTACTTCTACTTCTGGTTGTGCTGCTTCCACAGAGGTGGAGGACTTTTTATTGTGGTGAAAAATGAGCCAGCAGAAAGAAAAAACGTGACAGGAGTAAAAAAAAAAAAATGCTCTGAAACTGCTGTGGGTTCAGAGGGTTAAAACAGACTTTACTGCTGTCAGGATATGTCTCAAGTATAAGATGCATATATTGTAAGGAAAAAAGTTTCACCTGACATACTTGTCTGTCAAAGATGGTCATAAAATCAAAGAGCAGTCATGTACAACATAGAGTATTTATTCTTTACATTTTTCTGTCCTTTTTTTTTGGTCCTGACTGTCTTATCAGAGCCTGTGTTGGCTAGATTACAGGGAAATCACCTTCACAGGCTGTCATGGCAGAGGAGATTCAGCAATATTTAGGACAGTGAACAGGTTATGTGTCACTTTATATGACTTTTTTCATTGTTTTTCATTAGCACAGTTTCTTGTTATCAAGTGTTCTTAAAGTGTATTTTTAGTGCCTAGCTTCATCTGCACGTACCGTGACACATACTGGATACTCGCATACATCACACTTTACCATACATATACTTTACTATAGCAGTCTTCCTGTTTTGCACAACCAAAACACTCACAAAAGAAAGTACATTCTTTCATTCCTATATATTTTCATGCAAGCACACATACAAACACACAAACGCACACACACACACACACAGCAGCCACAACATTGTTACAGCTACCCTTATCTTTTCAGCCACTTGCTTGGTTCTTGGCTCTTTTCAGAGCAGTGTCCATTTCCACTCAAATGAGCAAAGTACTGTGTGCAGCAGCGGGCCTCTCCTTATCCACATGTCAATAGGGAGTGTTTGCAGAACACCCACTTAGGACCTGAGGGCTAGGGGTCATCAAAACCTCCTTCTTCTCCCTATTGGAACCTTTGACAGCAGCAAAACAAACAATCCTTAAGATCTCATCAGAGGCTTGAACTTGGAAGGGCCTCACTGGTCTGAATTAACTTCTTCTGTTGGTCTGACACCTAACTAGAGTTGATGGAAGGAAAATTTGTCTAATTTCTGATTTTGAGTCAGTTAAGTCGAGGGCATATCGGTTTAAATTTATGTAATTTAAAGTGAACAAATGTGATAGATGTATTTTGTTATCTCTTCTAACATGCTTTAAGAGGTATAACATAGAGTAGATATTCAGCAATATGAAGATGTCAGTTTGATTTGATTTTTGCTGTATGTTGTTATCTGGTTGTTAAATATAACTGGCATTTGTGCTTGTTCATGTCCACTTCTTAAGCACGTGTTGGTGTCATTAGTTTCTTTTCTTGAAAAAAAAAACTCTCTTGTTTGAATAGTATTTAAGCTAATTTATCTGTAGCATGATTTCAGCATTAGTGACTCATATTCAGCTTGAAGTGAAAGTGTTGTGTGTAAGTCCTGCTACTTTCATATTAGTTTGGGTAACGGATCATGTGTTTTTACTTTTATTGGTGTAAAACATTAAACTGGCCATGAATTTCATCATCAATATCTGTAAATGTCCATTTAAGTCCTCTGTGTGTAAATGGTTTTCTAGCATTTTAACAACGGTGAGCAGAGACTGTCAAGAAAAATGTGCTATAGTTGAACAGCAACCCACCTTGGTCTTAGTTTTTAAACCTGACAGACATTTCTCTGCCTTTTCTCCAGTGATAGTGCATATTTTTTTGTGAACCTGTTGGAGTGTGTCTCTCCTGTTTGTGTGTGTTTGTTTTTCTGTCTGTTTACATCTACTCTTTTCTTGAGTGACAGACATAAAGAAGCAAAGCGTTGCATGATCAGCCAAGCTTAGCAGCATCATGCAATAGGACTAATTCTTCCACAGTAAATACAGGGTATTAGGCTTCACTGTCGCAGCAGGGGTCCTCAAGACGTACTCACACACACACACACACACACACACACACACACACACACACACACACACACACACACACACACACACACACACACACACACACACACACACACACACACACACACACACACACACCCTTTCTCTCGAGCTTTCTGCTTTTTTTTTGCCTCCGTCTTCCTTGTGCTTCTAGTTCCCGCTATCCCCCCACCACCACCCCAGCCCACCCCCTTAGGCCCTGACAGATGTGTGCTGAACAGACCACATACATGGAGGGTGTCACCTTACCCCCTCTGGAACTAAAGGGCTAATGCGCCACATTTAGGAGGCTGCCGCCCTTTGTTCTGTGAGGATAAGAGGTGACGGGGATGGGGAGACCGAGACAAGACCTCATTCTTTACATGACTCAAGTCGTTTTTTTTTGTCCAAGTGCATATTATTTTCTTCATAAACTCGGTGTCCTTTGTATTTTTTGCATTTTACCCACTCTAATTTTATTGTCACGTCCTAATATTTGGAAATGATCGGTGGAATGCGGCACAGGATTTGTTGTCAAGTAAACTACAGTAATCGCACGTTATCCATCTTTATCAAATTGCTGTCGCTCTGGTTGTGGCACCTGCATTTTTGTGTGACATGACTAAGGTGATGGTCACAAACACCAGTTAGTGGTTACCTTCATTTCAAAGGGGATTTTCTGTGTAAAAACACAAGGGAATTACCCAGTAATAACTACAAACTACGTGTTCTGTCTCTCTTGTTAAATGTGTCATTGAAACAGCAGCAGAACGCCACTTTACTGCGACCACAGCGGACTGTAATGAGAGCGGGGGATTTTTGAGCTACAACATGGTAAACAACTAGGTGTGATAGATTTTCAAAGAATGTGACAGTTTCATTGTAAGGCAGTGGGATTCCTGTTTTTTTGATGTACTAATTTATGGTGCAACATCTCTGAATTTGAATTTAAATTTTCTGATTTTAGGATCAGACAATGTTGAAAAAATGGATGCACATAAACGGCTAATAATGACTTGCATAGTTTAACGTATAAAACTTATTTTTGCGCTGCAACACTCTTTAAAGCAAGTTTTCAACTTAACTTACCAGGAGAGATGGTTCCAGGTCAGCAGGATTGTAGCTTGATACACATTTTGGTTTCCTTTTTGTGTGAAACATTCAAGCATAAAGCTTGAAATACATAACAACATAGCTACCATTACATTCAAATAAACAAAACAATTACGCAACTGCAGCAGAAATCCTCTTTGCATCTGTGCAGGAATGTGTCTCCTGTTGTCCTTTGGGAGGATAATGGCACAGGGGTGTCCTGTAATTTAGTCTCAGTAACCATTGATCAGTTGGATTTATGTGCCATTACCTCACTGTTCCAGTCAACACTCGTAATTATGTCTCGCAGAGAGAAGGAGGGAGGAAGAGAGAGAGTGTGGGTGCTCCACTTACACAAGATCCAAATACCTGAATAGGATTTTAACAAACAGCCCCAGACACTCACTTGTAGGCGACTGACACTGTTGGCAGACCGACTGACCTCCAGATGCGAGGGGTGGATGGATGGATGGAAGGGTTTGTCGAGCTCAGTTAGAGAGCCATACCTCATAGTAAGAACCCTTCGCCTCGAGCTGTTGCTCTGACCCTCTCAAAAGAAGTCTGCTGTAAAGTAGCATGTGAGTTTAAAGATAAGATTTGTTTGAAATGGATCTCTGTGGTCCTCTCCACCTACAAGTAGATGTCTTTTTTTTCCAATAAGTCTTTCAGTTTAGAGGTGTCTGTCAATGGCAGGGAGTGACCTTATAGGGCTGCATGGATCACCGGTTTATGTACAATTGATTTTTGGTTTGTTTTATGGGTATAATAAACACAGATCCTGCTGCGCTCTGGTTTTCTCTTTGATGTAGTAAGTTCGCGATATCCTCTCCCTCCACCCTTCAGTGCTTTACCTGCGATGCACGTTACAGGAACAGTTCTGCAAATTTTACTTTAAAATTAGAGCTGCGATGGAATTTTATTACAATGCTGGAAAACACTGCAAAAGCTCCACCATGAAAAACATCACGTTTGCTTTGAGGCACAAACCTGAGGACTTCAGGGACGTTTGGCACCTCCTTCATTGGTTCTCTCAAATAAAAATCTTATCAGTGTGAAATATGACTCACGTTTTATCAGAGAGCTATTAGAGAATCAGTCTAGAGTGGTCACGAAGTAGAGCTGTGGGTTGGATTTTTTTTTCTTCTTCCATTTTCTGTTTTTTCCTGCTTTATTGTCTCTGTTTATTTGTCACCTTGAGCATTCTTCATGCTTCATATTTCTGTTCTTACGGGTTCACCTTGTTTGTGTTTTCTTGTATTGGCAGGCTTTTGTAGAAAACAGAAGCATACACTGTACTAATTGTGTGTGTAACAATAGTGCTTCAATAATATATACAGGACAAAATAATTAAAGCTTTGGCAGTTAATTAATTAGTTAATCAACAAAAAATTAGACTGTAACTGTCTTGATTTTAAGTGGAAATCTGACATTAAACAAAAAAAAAACTGGCACTGCTTCTTTTGACTCATTTTCTTTTTCCTCTATGTTATTAAATGCCATGTATTTGACACTTTTCACCATTTTCTGACACTTAATGGCAAATCACTTAAGAAAACAATCATTACAATTTTAATATTTCAAATAGCTGCTAGTGGTAGTCTGAATTAAAATAAGAAAATCAGCATTAGCTAAAATGATTGATTAATTGATCGACAGGTCAAGAGAAAATTGCCACTTGTCTTGATAATTTAATAATTATTTTATGCCATTCAGTCTATCTTCACTGACCAAGCAGTTGGTGGAGTAGTTGAGAAAATAATCATTAGTTGCAGCTCTAATGTATATAATAAGATGTAATATGTCTAATGCAGAAATAAACTGTTGCTAGATCTCATGTTTTCATTTATTTTTGAGTTATTCTTACTTCAGTAATAGCTGTCATTTTTCTGATTTTGAAGGTCTAGCTTGTCAAAAGTGCTTGTCAAATTAATGTACAACTTTCCTCGCCTCGCTTTAGGGAACAATATATACTCCACTAGACAGAGCCACTTAGTGGAAACTCTCTGATTCAGTGTATGTGTCGAAGCAAGAGAAGGAGAGTGAGAGATTGAGAAAGCTTTGTTTTTCTTCTGTGGGCAGATTTCAAACAGCATCTGGTGAGCTCTTGAAAAAGACCGTTATGAGTGTGTTCAAATCCAAACGGAATCATTTTTGCGCCCTCCTTCCTCCTCCTTCCTTTTTCTCTCCTCCTTGTTGTTGGTGTTTGGAGACACATGGTGATATCTTTCCCTCCTCCCTCCATCTCTCTCTGTCTCTCTCTCCTCTCAACATGTAGACATTTCCATAACAGTAAAAGAATATTTTTAATTTGCTGCTTTCCATAATTTTGCAACATATGGTTGAAACGATTTTGATGCAAATGTATGTGCTAATTATTTGCAGACGAGCCTTAAACAGGCCAGCCATTGAAGTGGAATGAAAGCAAATTTGCAATCACCTTAAATTTTGCTAACCATTTACTGTTAAGTAAACTTTGCTAAGTAATTTAATTACCTTGGACCGCTGGCAGGCACTCAGGGCTTTTTGGAAGCGGGTTGAGAGGGAGGCTGAATGCAAAGAATACAGAGCTTCAGAGAAAGATGAGACGGGAACAGTAAATACAGTGTACAGCAACAGTATTACTGAAATTCTGACCATGTGAAAGGTATTGCTGGAAAAGTTTTTATTTCTGGGGTATCTTTGCTGAGGAGGATGGGACTCTTTTAGCAAGTTGTTCTGTGTTATCGGTTGTTACAGGATTGGAATGTCGCCTCTGTTTGTGTTTGAATATTTCTACAGGGGCTTAATGGATAGAACTGTCCCATTGGCCATGGATTAGACATAAATGGATTGTGGCAAAGTGTTGACCTGTGCATTTCTGCCAACATGATTTGGAATAATTTTTACCCTCTGACACACTATTCTTCATGTTAAGGCCAGGGCTATATAATTATGCCAGAAATGTAATCGCACTTTGCCTATTACTGTAGTCGTGGTTGTTAATCATGATTGTTGGTCTCAGGGAGTTTCTGCACAGAAATACGCTCCTGCTTTGTCAGTATGGCATTACCGGTGCACTACAAGAAGATTTTATTCACTGAACTCAACAGAAACAGACTATTTTATGTCAATGAGAAACAGATCTCTAAATAGGATCAAAATTAATTATGAATATAAGTTACAAAACTCATCTTCCTGTAGGTTTTGTCCTCTTTTGTGGGTCATACTTGAATCATCACGACTATGGCCAGTTACTTTTGGAAGTCAGATTGTTGCCCAGACTTCATAAAGCTTATTTGTGCAGTTTAAAAGAGCTATAAATAGTCAGTTGGCACTAGATTGAGCTCGTCTGTGCCTCGTTGTGTCCTGGTTTCATAACACAGCCCAGCAAGGGCCACATGCAGGTGAGGTGAATTTGAAATTCCAAATGCTTATAGGTGCCATTGTGTGCTGTGACAGACTGGCAGCTTGTTGGTGATGTTTCTCTGCCTTCTGTCCAGTGCATGCTGGGACAAACTCCCCCGTGACCCTGAATATGAATAAACAGATTTAGAAAAATGGATGAATGTTTAATGGAGTCATCCCTTTGGATTCTTCTGATGTCTTCTGAGGTAATCAAATTGATTGATTTTAATGTTTAAGGACATCAACAGCTCCAAAGCTCGTTTGGTTTCAGATTACAAATAAATTCTTTAATTATTCTGTATTTTTATTACATTTTAATGTCAGATTTGGATATTTTCATCATGAATATCAAGTCCAAGACCACACATTGTGTCTCCATGTAGTCCTCGGCTGCACCACTGCTTGATTGAGTCACAGGGAATGGCAGATGTAAATCCAGGGAAATGGTATGAATGATGTGGTCGTGACACTTGCGATTGCATGCAATGTTTCATATGAATAACAAACGAAGGCTTGATTTAATACTAGTAGATACATGATGACACATCTTCAGGTAGTAGTGTGAGAAATCGAAAGATTGATGATTTAATTTCTTCTAAAACACATCAAAATGTCCCTTAAGATAATACAAAACTCCAAACTGAGCAAGTCATTCCTATGTATGGTAGCTCCACAACCGTTGATACATGAATGTTTGTGTGAGTGATATATAGATGTTCCTCATATAAATTCACAAGAGGAGGAGAGGATTGATGCCACACTCGCGTTATATAATTCTGCACACAGCAGACAGTTAGCTTAGCACAAGGACTGAGAACAAGGGGAAACATTGCAGAATCCTCCCATCAGCAACTTTAAAGCTCACCAAAGAACACATTATATTGTTTAATCTGCAAAATAAAAGTGTAGAAAGGAAAAGTTCTGTCAAAATTCAATGATTTGTAAACCGCAACGGTTTACAAATCATTGAATGCAGTGATTGATTTATATTGTCCAGAGATGCAAACTCTTCACCATTTGGCACAATTTGCAGTTTTGAAATCAAAATTTCATTGCAATTTTTTTAAGACTATATCTGTGAGATTAAAATAGCAGTCTAGAATGATTATCAATAACACTGATCAATAATCTTAACGAAATATATGTAACCGACTTTGTAGCCCACCTCTGATATGTTGACAATTATGCAGCACAAAACTTCTCCTCAATTTCAGAAGTTAAAGGTAGTCCAGAGTCCTCCGCGAGTGTTTTGGTTGTAATAATGCTAACTTGGTTGGTAACATTTGTGTGTAACATTTGCAAAATGGCATTCAAAGGACCGACAGCATGAGGATAAACATTCTCTGGTCAGAGCTGATTTCCAGCAAAGTTTTTCTTTCTTGTTGTTGCCTTGTTTCTGTCTTGTTGCTGTATTCTGCCTCCACATCTACTCCTTTTTAAGCAGGGTTGTTGTACCCCTTAATGGCTGTTAGAATTAGTTCTCAGTCAGCTGCAAATAAATGTCTAATGACTAGAAATGAGAAGTTAAGCAGACAGCTTTGAACAGCTTCTCTTTGGATCCCCGTAGCTGTAGCAGATTTTCTCTATCTATGCAAAGTTCACACCTTTTTTAACCCTCACTTGTTTGTACTTCTGAATATGGAAATGACTATCATTGTACAATTACACATGGTTAATTTCACATCTCTGTTTAAGGCAGTGTTGGGTGTTGTGGTTCGCAGTCAGTGGTATGGAGAAAAACTCGGACACCCCGTGCAGTTTGTTGCCTGCCTGCTAGACTGCATCAACAGGCTGCAAACACGCTGGTTAGGTTCTTGAAGCTTTACATGATCAAGAAAAATATCTGACTTTGCTGTTAGTTTTTTCATCTTTATCAGCTTCTGTGGGGGGTGTGTGGGGGTACTCGTACAACCCCAGTGTTTGTGTATACTGCAGTAGTGTTTGTGTTTATGTAGGTAAATGGATTATATGTGCGTTTCTGTGTGTTACTGTCACGTGTTCAGCTGCTTCTGTAACAAGCGCACCCACTGATTTCAATTAGAAATGTAACTAAACAGAAGTTTTCATTTATAAGGCGCCTTTTGCTATCGTATGTAACTAACTGTCATTTCAAAGGAATCTCAAAGTTTTCCTTTCTTTAGTTTTTTTTCCTTTTTCTCTCATCAGTATGTCTGCCTTTAGTAGTAAAGTTGAAACGACTCCTTCTCTCCTTTCACACCGGCAAGGCTTCACAGACACACACAGGAAGGGAAGGCTGGGATGGAATTGAAGTAATAAAAACCCCTTTGTTTTACTTTGTATTGGACCATTCATCATCACTTTATTTAATACGAGGCTGTAATTGTGCCATCCCCAACCATCACTAATGGCTGTGTTCGTCTGTGTTTGCTTTGTTGATGGAAATGAATGAAATTAGGATAAACAACCGCAGAGTCGCGTGTAATCAAGCCCTGATTAATGTACCAGCGTTTCAGCGCCGTTTCTCATTCCACAACACCTGATATCTTTCCCATAAACAAATTGTGTTTGTCTAAATGAAGAAATTAAATGACGCATTTGATGAGTTTATGATTGACCCGGTCCGACTCGTGCCTCATTACTCTCTGTCTTTGAGGCCAAGAGGTATGTGACTAATGCTCTGTCACTTCCCACACGAGGATTTATCACCACCACTGATTAATGGCAGCCAAACAGCATTTTAATAATTTTATGATTGTGGTTTCTGGCAGTCACAGAGAAAGATCTCGAGAGAGAGAAAGGAAGATAGAGGGTAGCAGGGGGGAGGGAAAAGGAGGGGAATGAGAGGGGTGGGGGTGTTTAGAGGGAGAGGGTCCAAAGAGAGAGAGAGAGAGAGAGAAAGCAACAGAAAGTGTTCATCCCAGATTAAATGTTTTATGTCATTGCAGGCTGAGCAGACGGAGGCATGATTATGTGCTGCATGAACATCCCCATGAATCTTCCTCCTGCACTTGAAAAGTATTTCATACACATGTTTAATGAATTTCTCCCCCCTCATTATTACATTTACTTTTCCACTGGAAAGCAACAAATTGGCAACAAATCTGTGTAAAATACCTCAACAGTGAGCGATAGCTTCCCCCAGGGGGTGAAATGTGGAGGTGGAACAGGGAACGGGACTGATTTACGGTTTCAGAAAAGGTAGGGGTTAATGGCAGACAGATGAAGATTATAATATAGTCGGTAGATTTTATGATGCAGGCTGATGTCTTCTGGCAGATACTGTTAGAATAACTGGAGATGATCTAATAGAGCTAAGAAATGAGAAGGTTGTCACAGACATTAATGTTGAAGTCCAGACTCAAGACCAGTTTAATGATGTCAAACTAAACTCCAACATTAGATGTTCTTTGCTTCATTTACTTCCCAGAAGTCCGTCACTCACTTGAGATTAGGACTATCTTTTAGATAAACTCAACAATTGGAAGTCTACCACATGAAGATAACTGCTGAACAGAAACAAGGTGAAATTATTGTCTTTTAAAATATCTATACACAATATTTTCGAGGTGCAAAAGGTTGTCAGGTGATTATCATATTTTCTGCTTTGTTTTCATTTTAGGAAGAAAACTTATTGCAATGCCAAATGAATTAGGTGAATATTCCTTGCATTAGAGAGGCTTCGAATGTTTATTAGTGTTATTTTAAATATAACATTTTTCTTAATTGAGCAAGCCAATCATGAACTGCTCTGTCTAAACATATGCCAATATATTAACGCCACTGACCAATTAATTTGGTGACCACCTGCTGAGATGATATAAGTTAATATATATACATAAGGAGAAGTAAACACCTACGCCTACATCCTGGAGATATTTATGCTCTCACTATGTAGTCACAAATGGAGTTTTCTGCACCATGAAAATGATTTTCTGGTCTTCCACAAGACAGGCTTTACACTTTTCTGTGCACACCAAAACAGATTTTGCGAACCAACTAAATTATTTCACTTGTTCGTTTCGTTTCTCAACTTTTACTGAGCCCTGACCCACATACCGGCTACTTTTTTTTGTATGAATTAATGCTGAAGTGACACCCGTCTGCCCAAGAAGCATTAGTAGTAAAGTGTCATTGTGTTAGAAGGACTATAGCTCAACCGCAGTTCTTCCGATATTGATATAAACAAACTCAAATCAAAGACTCATGGTCTGAACTGTACTGTGTAGGCAACAGCATCTTTTATTAGTTTATTTATTTATTAAAGCATTGAAAATTCACATGCAATGTTAATTAACTTATGGTACCCTAAAAAAGTATTTTTAAGTTACCTGTTGTCTTTTTGTGCTAGTTTAATGTGTAGAGAGGCTACATTCTATATAAGAAGCATGCATATGCACTATAATGTCACTGCTACAAATATACTGCTGAGAATTTCTGAAATTAAACACTTTACCTGACAGAAAAAGTGTTTTTACTTTAGTGAACAAGTCTGTGTCTATGTGTGTGACAACTCACCTGTCTGTTGTGATCAAAAGTACACAGTGTGATTTCCCAGTAAATCCTGTTCATTCTTGTCTCCATGTCAGGGATAATTTAAGTGACTAATTTAAGTAGCCTAGTAAATGAATTTATTTCTTTTTTGTCAGGTGTGTAAATACACCTAAACTATGGTTTTTGTGCTGATTACAATGCTTCTGGATCAGTGTTGGTATTTATTTAGGCACACTAAAAGCATGAGAGTTCATAAGCACAGCATAGTAAAATATCATTTCTTAGCCTATTTAACATTTTGTTTAAAGTAAGTTTTAAACATGCTAACAATCTCAACTTTTCATGGATTTATTGGTATTCTGATTCGATGTATTGACATTCTGATTGGGTCTGTTTATTTCTATAACATTAATACAATATAGTTACCTTTTTTCGTATTCCTAATTATGTAACACTGGTCCAGTGTATTAACCCCTGCCTGGCCATCATGAACTCTAAATTTGACACCTACAGTCAATACCAGTCGACTGTTATTTTGATCCTTTGATTATGATACTAATCTTTACTTGCAGTACTTTTCAGATTACTAATAGTTTTTACCAATATCTTACCAATTTGCTTTTGGCTAACATGATTTGGATTGTGAGTAATAAAGTGCATTGTCACAAAAGACGTGCTGACTCACCAAGTTCGAGAGTTTAAGGATCACCTAGAGCCATAATATCATCTTCTTTCTTGTTTCTGGCTTTTAAAATATAATTGAATGCTAGTAGCCAAAGGCTCTGGACAGGAATACCTAATTATTCTTCTGATTACTAATGAAATATTGCTATCTTCAAATCTGGAATTAATTGGGCTTTAACATATATGTAACGACCCGACTCTTAGCGTTGGCTGCATGACCCCCTTTTGTGAGGCCGATGCAATACAGTGTGTGCATGCACGTGCTTGCATTTGTGTTCATCCTCCTGGGACTGAAGAGTTAAACTCTACATGCCGAGCCACATGCTGCACTGACTCCAATGATTTTGAACAGCATGTGTTTTATTCCTGCCACACCAGCAACTTTTCAAAGTGAATGTTAGTTTGAATTAGATTAGTGTGGGTCATTTTTTCTTCTAACTCAGAGACACAGGAATAAACGCAGCACGGCTGATAAACATTTAGACACCTGTCGTCTCCAATCTCACGTTCCAGGCCTCAGGAACAGATGGAAGTCATGAGTTGTTTTAAACTTCTAATGGAGTCCTAATTTCGTACAGATTGCGCTGTTACCCCATCCCAACTGACACACACACTCAGCTTATTATTTCTCTCTTCTCTTTCCTCTTACATGCTTCTGTCTACCCTTTCTAATCATCTGTATCACTCAGTTTTTCTCCTCACTTTTTTCCAGCACATACATTCACTTGTCCCCCTTTCTTCCTTCCCTTTTTTATCTACTCCTTCCCTCATCATCTTCCACTATTCCTACCACTCTACAGCTCCTCCTCCGTTTCCTCATGCTTTGGTCTTGTAGTCTTAGCATTACATATGCAATCCACACTCAGACATAACAACTAGAACAGCTCTCCTCTGTGTGGCTGATGACAGAGACATCCACCCACACTCATTCAAAAAGGCAGTGCTGCCACATTATTTACAATAGGCCACACACACATTTACATCCATCTAAATTGCTCATTTGTCCAAGATGCCACACCCAACACCCTCCTTTCTTCCTCTCTTCCTCTGCATCCCTCTTCCCAGATCGAGTGGTTCCAATAGAGGAGTGAAGAGAAATAAACAGTTAATTAATCCTCCTTTGGCTCAATCTTGCATATTTCTGCCTAATTAGTAAACCAGGCAAAAAAAGGGGGCCCCTGGGTACCGGTATCCTCCCAACTCGGGCCCCCTTCTACCAGACCAGAGCTCCAGCCGTGTGTTTAAGTAGAAATAAATATCAGAAAGTACATTGCTCCTCTTTCATCCCCTTGTACCAAAAAGAAGGAATTGCTATGAGAGAATTAATGTTCATTTAATTTCTTTTCTTTCTTCCCCTCATATATTTGCATTCTTCAGGTATTTCTTGTCTCTCTATGTTTCTTTTAGTCTCTTTCTTTCTCATATACACACAGAGAACAGGGCCTTGTTCATAGCTGCTACATCTGCAGGACACATGTTCAGTTCACATGTTCATTTTTATGTACATTAGTGTGAGTGTCTGTGCGCCATGAATTAGTGTGTGTTAGCTTAAAAGAAAGATGTCCGGGACTGTATCTGCTGATGGTGAAAGTATGTTTTTCTGATGTCTTGAACATTATCCCTTGTTACCAAAGGCTAATCTGTCTCTCTCAGTTTGATTCATGTCTTTCTAGAGCCAGCGGACAAAGCCGAAGCCAATCCGGGCTGCAGACTCCAGCGCGAAGATTGATGCGTTCGTCTCTGTTCATGCTCAGAGTAAAGTAATCTTGATCTGCAGCATTATGGACATGTTTTAGCTATCTACAGGCCAGACTCAAAATCCACAAGTGGCTCAGTGGTTTTAGTGACAGTTGCATACCTGAGAGGTCACAACGGCCAGGGATGCTTGTACTGAACTGCTTTGGGTTAAAGCCTTGCTGGGGAAAGTTTTTAAAAAATCAGACAAGGTAGTTTAACTTGAATCAAATGCACATTGTCTTGTTTTGGTGACCTGTAAGTATAAATAATGTATATGGAATCATTTGTTCAATGCAACATTTCATATTGAATGGCTTTATTCAAGATTTTCAGTTTTTCACTTTGATTCAAGTTGAGCTGTCATCTCATGCGTTTGTCGTACCATCATGTGTGGAGACATTTTTCCCTAATTTGAAGCAAGGAAACCTAAAATTACAAAGTTCCGTCAATGCTCTTGTAATTTCTTTTTCCAGTAGAACTTAATATCACCTCAGTAAAGGGAGTAAATGGGCAAGAACGTGCCCTGTGATTGACAGAAAATGCATGGGGCTTCTTGTTGAGGGCCTGTATTGGTTCAGATAACTAAGGAACCAGTTAATGCAAACAAAGGATTACCAAATGCCAAAACACTGCACAATGGTTTGGTATATTCTGAGGAGGAAGTGTGCTGCTCTAGAAAGTCATCTTTACCTTTTCTTGCAACAATCATAAGGTAAAGACTAAAAATATGCTGACGTTACAAATGATCCAAGAATGTGCACTTGCAATTTTTTTAGTGTTTGATGCCATTCTGGATGTTTCTGTATTGCTACTGTTACTACTCTGAATACAGCCTAATCCTGGAAAAAGGTTTTCATGCAGTGTCTTTTATCATTTTCTTTAGTCATGTAATTAATTACTGCAGTCAGACACAAATTTGAAATGTTGACATATTAATTTTTTTTAATGTTCAATGGCTTTTTGGCAGGTTTTCAGGGATAAATGTTGGTTTCACCAGTGTGACCTGATAGGCTGATTGGTTTGGGCACATAACACATGGGTACACATGCCCTGAGCAGCGAGTCCACTGGTTCAATTCCTCTGGGAACCATTCACTGCATGTCATTCCCCTCTTTACCTTCTCAACATTTTTTATCTGTCTATAGTGTCACTACAAAATAAAGGCATGAAAATGGCCCCAAAAATCTTGTGAGTGAGGGTAGACTAAATATCAGAAATGCTACTTTGTATATTGCAATACAGTTCAGCAGCACCGCAAACTGCAGCCTCCGTACAGCTGAATCCACACTTCCCTGAACCAGCAGTTTTACCAAAAACTGATCATTATACCTTTCATAAAGTTAGGGTTTATTCCAGGATTGTTGTATTAGGTTATGTTAGCCAGGTGGGTCTAATTACCCTCCACCTGACAACTGCAAAACACAGTTGACCTGCAGGTAATGACCTGTGACCTCTCCTCAGGTCACTGCGCAACTTCCATGTTTTTCAGTATCTGATCCAATCATCTGGCCACAGTTTACTCACTTACATACTTTATTTCATACTATTGCATCCTTACTGCAGGTTAGACTGTGTGTGTAGAAAATGTTAACTTTAGATACACACTGGTAGAGGATGTGTCTGACAGATGTGGGTTATCCTGGATGTCAGTGTCGTCTGTAGAAATGTCCTCGTATAAAATACTCAGCTCTTCCTTACTCTCAACTACTGGTTTGCTGGCTACTTTTAACCTTCTGTTTGTGCGTGTGAGAGAGAGTAGGAACATGAGTGTGATCTATATACAATCTGTACATCTTAGATTAGTTGTGCTGCAATGGTGAATTAAATGTGTAATCTTGTGACAGACCTTCAAATCGCTGTTCTGTGTTAAAACCTGCCAGGGTTTTACAAACCCAGGTATGGCCTTTGACCTTGTGTTGATGGAGGTTGTGGACTTACACCAGCTTAGGGGAGTCTTGATTACTCCTGCTGGAACCAGTTCACTAACAGATGAGTCGTAAGAGAGTGATGGACACACAGTAGCAAGGGGATCCTCAATATTGACAAAAATGTGCTGTGTATTTGACAAGTGTTAGAGGTGAGGGGGAGAGTGTGTGTGTGTGTGTGTGTGCGCGTGCGTGCGTGCGTGTGTTGGGGGTTGTCTCCGGATCAGGGCTAATCGGTGGGATCAGCCACACTGAATAGGCTAGTTGTTATTCTGAATTGGCCAAGATATGTGGTTATATGATAGAGAGCGAGGGATTAAATCCCTCTGCCGGCATTGTTGGGCCTTCAATACAAGCTGGCTTTTCTCCACACAAACACACACACACATACGTACACACATACTAGTATGAGAGCAGGGATGAGCACTGATGATAAATGTATAATCCACACACACACATACACCATTAAACCCAGTGGATTACAGTTTGGGGAATTATGGCAGGGATTTCTGTTGTCTCTCTTTTCTGTCTTGCTCTTTCCTCTCCTCCTCTGCTTTCACTGCCCTCGCTTGTCAACAGCCCCACTTGGCCCAGGCTGCCAATCCAAAGCTTTGATGAGGCAGTGTCAGCTATTTGTTTGGCCGAGCACAAATGAATCTCTGAATAGCAAGAGTGTAAGCGAGAGAGAGACAGAAAGAAAAGCTGAAGGAGAGAGAAAACGGCCATCCTGGCATGTGATAATATTGAGAAGTAATCTGCCACCTTCTTCCTCCTCTCCTCCTTCTTTCTGTTGTCTCTCTCACAGGTCTCTCATTCTCTGCTCTCTCTTCCCGTTCTTAACTCTTGTCTCTCGCCCTTTATCTCTTAAACACAGACTGTGCCAGTGTGGGCTTGCAGCTGATTACCGGTGTAATCACTCACATTTTAGATGATCTGATAGGAGAAAAGGCCTACAAATCATCTTAACACCCCCTGAATCCCCTGAACTCTCGTCTCCGGAAGACGGTGGCCAACATCTACTTTATTTTCGTCCTCAATATTTTCTTTCTTAAACAGTAGGCCAGAAAATTCCCTCAGAAAAGCCCAGTTAAAACAATGCCGGGGTAAGCCCATTCTGCCAATATCCACTGCTTATTTCTGTGTAATGTAAGCCTTGGATTTACCAGTGTAAGTAGATTGGGGCACAATGTAAGTACAAGTGGAGTTGATGTAGCTAACTTTGTACTAAGTGGCTGCTTGCTGTGTCTTAGTGAGTGCTGCTCTCTGTGTTTGTTGAGAGTTTTTATTGCTTTCATTGAACAAGTGGCAGCAGCTGCACAAACTACCGAACTTATAGGTTATTTTTTGACTCTAACTTTAGCTTGTGCTATTTTGTCAAGCAAAAGTTGTGTTTTTCAGTACTACTGTGTATAGCTAATAGTTCTTATCAGTGACAGCTCATACAGATGCTTTTAAAAGTGAATCCAATACTGAAGTAGTTGTTGTAATTGTAGTATGTTAACTTATACATTACCATTGTGTATGCAGTTATGTAGGAGACAGTTTGTGTTCATTACTTCAGAAATATTTGCATATTCATAGTTTTTCTGAGAGAGGAGGTGTAAAAATGTTCAATTTACCTTTTTTATGACAAAAGAATTTTAGATAGTATGTTTTTGGACATACTTGTAAGATATGTGGAAGTTTTGGTTAGTATTTTTGGGGTATTGATTTGGGAATCTGCCAGATTTAATTCATAGTTGATCAGATTAGTTTTTATTGCGTTGATCTTTTTTGTTGTGGTGTACCTCATATCCTTCTTCATTTACATCTCTATTTGCCAGGTTTTTAGAGATCAAGAAGTATGCTGAATTCAAATCTTTCTCTGAAGGTCTCTTTTTCAGTGTTTACCCAAATACTTCTTTTACTCTTCACATGTTCAAGTGCAGCACTATAAATGCATTCAGGGGGATTGTGAGCCATTATTCCCATTTGAACAACTAGCACACGTTGCCCCAAATATGATGACAGGCTTTTCATCCCACCTTGTATGAATATGACCACGTTTCTGTTTGGACAACACATCTTGCAGACTGCTTTACTTTAGGCCCAGCTCCAATACTCCTACCCTCATCATATATTCATCAATACAATCAAAGTATGCTTGAGCAAGGAACTTAGCCTATCTGCTCCAGGTACGTTGCTGAGGGTGCAGTAGTGTCAGACAGATGTTAGTACTCACTGAATAGCCCTTTTGTACAAACACATTGAAGAAGTTGCCTGATTGTTTTTGAAGATTCCCAGCCATGTTACATCTCCACGTCCCTGTTTCCTTCCAGTATCCAAAGTCAAACTATTCAGTCATGCTGCCAGTGAAGCTGTGTGTCTACTAATCAGTTCAATCTCAGAAAATCCCAAGTTGCTTAATTGTCTTAATCAAGTTAATACCTGAAAAATTACATGCAATGTAAACATAACACTGGTCTACAAAATTTTGGGAAGTCTCTGCTTCAGAGATAAAACTTGCTAAATCTTATGTAATTTGATACAATTAAGTGAAAAACAAACATTAAAAGTCTTAGTTGGCTACTCTTTTCAAGATACTTAATGTTAAAGTTTTATTGCACAAATGCTGGGGATCAACAAGGGGTGAGTGTTGGACATTTTTCTTTCCTGGCTCCAAGGACTGTCGTAGCGGCCAGTCTTTCCTAACATAGTGAGATTCCCTGGCTCAGCTGTCACGTTCACATAGAAAACAGCAGTACTTTGTATATCCACCCTGTAGCCCAAGTATGAGTGCAACCACTTTGAAATCACTGCAAATCTGCCACTGATGTTGCTCATACTTTATACACCTTAAGAGCTGTTTCATATTTTCATATGTTTCCTTCATATGAACGGCATGACCAACTGGAATGGATGGCAAAACATTTCCATTGTGGAGTAAAACTGCTTTAAGACTTGTTTTGGATGAATCGATAAACAGTCTCCATTCATCTGGATCATGAGTGATGCTAAGCGCTGTCATCAAGCCATTGATATCGCTGCAGTAAACCAGATCACCTTCCATCAGAAAAAACTCAACCAGACCTTTTTGGCGATCACGAAAGCTAGAGATCCTGACATCACTCTCCAGGAGATTCCATTGTTGCAGCCTGGAGCCCAAGAGCTCTTCTTTACTCTTAGGCAGTTCCAAATCCCTGACTAGGTCATTCAGTTCACTCTGAGATATAAGGTGTGGTTCAGGAGAGGAATGTGACAGCCTGAAGTCTGGATCAGCTGATGTTGATGGCTCAGGACTAGCTGCATCCTGATCATCATCTTGGTCATCATCAGTGTCCAAGGAGTAAGATTCTGGTGCATCAGGAACTGGTAGGTCTTCTCCATGAGGCACAGGGCGAAGAGCTGATGGAATATTTGGATATTGCACTGTCCACTTTTTCTTTCTGGAAATACCACTTGCAACTGGGGGTACCATACAAAAATAACAATCAGTAGTGTGATCTGTTGGTTCACGCCAAATCATTGGAACTGCAAAAGGCATAGATTTTCTTTTCTTGTTGAGCCACTGGCGTAGATTTGATGCACATGTGTTACAGCAATAATGTGGGGCTCAGCTTTTGTCCTGGTCACCTATTTTGCATCCAAAATAAAGATGGTATGCTTTTCTCACCATTGCTGTTAGAGTCCGCTTTTGTGATGCAAAGGTTACCTCACCACAAATATAACAGAAATTATCTGCATTGTTTACACAGTTTCGAGGCATATCTGCTTCCAGAGTTAAAAAACACAAGAGTTCCGTAGAAATATCAGGTCCTGGCAACTTTTCAGTTATGAAAACGGCTGCATGGGAATTATAATCCACAGGTCAACTCGTGCTACTGATCAAGAAATATCTCTACATTAATACATTACCTTAACTTTCAAGACACAGGTTTTCTGCAAGTAATGTGTCAAATACATGATGCTCAATCAAATTTCTATTCAACATGATAGTATTCTTGTTTGGAATCACTGTTTTAAATCGATTATGTCTCAGACAAATATATTCCCATTTGAAATGGGACTCGATTTCTCATTAATTTTCAAGAAATTTCACAATTTGACCTAATACTGTATCTTGAAAACTATAGCTAATTGGCACTTCTGACTTATTTTTTCTTTAAAAGTGACCAAAAGTTTGTAAAATTTCACTACTGTTATCCAGGAAGCATTTTGCTTGTAGACCAGTGTAATCAGTGCTCTGAAAATCACCAGAATTTTACTTTTGTAAGTTTGTGTGTGTGTGTGTGTGTGTGTGTGTGTGTGTGTGTGTTGCAGCTTGGGAGCTGTTAATTACACTTGGTGGGGTCCCCTAGCAGTAGGCTGGGAGCCCTAAGGGGCCAGTGGTGAGGCTGGTGGGATGGGAGGAGAACCAGATTACTTTGGTCTCGGGGCACCAATAGATGGCCAGATGAACCAGCAGGGGCCCCTTTCTTTTATTCATTCTCCCAGTGGACCTACCCACAGGTCTGGGACATGAGGCCTGCTCACACTTGCCCAGGCCCGCATTATAATACTGTTAATTTTGTGTAGAGCATTTTATTACAAGAATTATTTTGATAGAGAGTGCGAAGCACACAAAGTGGTTGGATGTTTTGGCACTCACTTATGAGGCTGAGTTGGCCAGAATCAGCAGATAGGATTTTTTGCAACTGTGAACATCCACAGCCTTGAAGAACAACCATGAGTGTGTATCATCCTGTAACATACTAGTGTATCATCGTAATGAGATGTGTGTGTGCGTCCAGGGGTGATAATCCTGTCTCCCGTCTGTAGGGTCCCAGTGAAACCCCACTAAGCCACTTCATTCACTTTGATCCAGTTTTGGGGGGCAGTTTAATTTCCCATAATGCCGTTGATCAATGATTTCCTTTCAGCGCTGATGTAATTAGTGGTTTTAAGCCAGTTTTGTGCTCCTATCTAACTGCATTTTAGGAGGGGGCGAATTTATTACCGAGGAGCTTTAAAGAAAGATCAATATCAGCTCACACAGAGGGTTACATGAACATATGAACACAAACAAGGAATGTGTGTGTCTGTGAGTGTGTGTTGACAGTGGCAGACTGAAAAACACAAATCGTACCCATTAACATTTACTCTGCCTTTTCGTCTGACTTACAACAGTTGGTGCTGTTTAGATAACTATAAAAATTAAGTCACAACAATTAAAATCTTCCCCTAAACAATTCCAGCTCTTATGCATAATTTATCACATTTACATATAAATTTGGTAGTATCCTATTAAGAAAGGGTTGTTTTATTAATTTGCATGATTAAGTGGTAAGCTTGAACAGGGTGGCCTGATTGCAAATGGTCAAATGATTAATACACAGCTATCGTTGGTGCTGTCACTGATCCTCAAGTGCTGTTTGGACCTCAGTACAAATGAGTTACACCTTAATTTCATAGATGCAACCCAGACCCCCTCATCCAGTGAGCCAAATTATGTCCAGGCTGCGTTGCATGAAGCATCACTGTATCTCATAATGGTTGTTGAGTTGAAATAATTAGATCTGTAGGTGTCAGAGGTCGAGTTAATTTGTTTTGTGCAGTGTTATGCAACTGGGGAAAACATGGCTTAAATGTCTAAAATATGAATCTTAATGGGAGCTCTGATTCTTCTTAGCATTACATAGAGCATATTTCAATTATTGTATTTCTTTTGTCTTGCTATTTGCCATAAGAAATATAGTGGATGTTTTCCGGGCTCACTGACTGACACGCGTACGCATGCATAAACGGTTTCCTGGTGCACTTTAAAGCACTTATTCTTGTTTGTTCTTAAAAGTCTTGTCCAGTGTGAATTATAGACCTGTCTACAACTTGAGACAACTCCCTGAGCCTCACACCTGTCATTTGGTGGGCCGGGTCGACCTCCTCTCCACTCTGCAACAAAGACAGAAATCACTGGGTTAGTGCAGGCCTGTATGCTCCTGCTGTGTTCAGGCACACATAGGCTCAGACGCTGTTGGCAAATTCATCACATAATTCGTTTCAGGTTTTTGACTGGAAACATAATGACCTAGTGTTAAGTTGATTGCTTTAATTAGTGCTGAATAAATGTTAAACATAGTAAAATAAACCCTTTGTGGTTTGTGCAGTGTGGAAGTAACACGTTTTTGTCGTTGAGGTTTGCATCATTGTTGTGGAAATATCAGGTGCAAATTTGCTAGACAGAGATCACGTTTTGGCCTGAAACTAGCTGAAAGTTTCTGCATTGAAGGCAATACAATGCTGAACTCAACTACGCCAAAAACAGCTATGCAGAAAAATATTCAGTGAAATAGTTAGAGGCTTCAACTAATGATTATTTTTATTATTTATTAATCTACGCAGTACATTCTAGACTAATCAATTAACGCCTTGTTTCCACGCAGATTTGTTTGGTGTATGCAATTCTGTATAATATAGACTCAACACAATGAAGTACATTTCTTTATGGATAGATAGAAAATTTGCCGTAGCCATTGGAAAGAGGGCTAACTGTGTTAGGTTTCCACAATCTAGTTTCATGGAATATGTGGATGCAGGATTACCATGACAAAAACCAAACCAATACTAAATAGTGACACATAAATACAGAGGTTGGCCTGTTAAGTGTTGTATTTTTTTAAAAACAACATAAGAACTGCATGGACTGTGCAAGTTATATAGCAAGCATGTTTTGAACTTGTTTAGGTAGTTCTGTGTTAATCATACACGTCCACAATTTGTCAACACAATCAAGTTGTTGAATAGCTTGTTATCCTGATAACTTATTCTTTCTTCCAACTTCCTGGAACACAGTGCAGTTTCTCTGAAATCCACAGAAAATGTTAACATTTTTCTGTGTACTTCAAGCAAATTCTGGAAAAAAATGGAAGGAGTTTTTCCAACACATCATGGAGAGATCATGGAAGTTCCCAAAGGAATGAATGAATGTGTCAGAAAACAGTAACATGGAGACATCTATAAATAGTTTTTTTGTTTTCTTTTTACAGTCATTAGTCCAAAATCCAAACGCAATAAGTTGCATATCACAAAGAAAAGAAGCATATCATCACATTTGCGGAAACTCAAGTCAGAAAATCTTTATTATTTCTATTAAAAAAATGCTGAAAGAGATTCATTATAGTAGTTTTCAATAAATTTTCAGCCAGTTCCAATTCCAAAAAATGGGAGCTTCATGTGTTTTTGAGTGAGAGGTTATTTCACTTCTGCAGGCAAACCTCACGAGATTTACATCTATTTAAGACCGGAGGGCTATTTCTCTGAATCATACAATAGTTTGAGAAGGCATTTCTATCCCCTTCTGACACATGCCAGACAGTGACCTTGTGGTCATTACTGACCAGTAGCCTCATCTCTCATTTGCCTCATTTACCTGCCTTTCCTTTGAACTGAGCCCATCCTGCAGGGCTAACACACCAGTGTAGAAGGCCACAGCCTGAAATTACCATCAGACCCTATGCCAAGTCTGACTAGGTTGTCATTACTGAAAGAAGCCTTGGAGTTTTTCACTCTTTTGAAGTGTGTCAGTACTTAGATGCTAGTGCCCTTTAACCCTGTTGGGCTCGTCAGCTATGTGTTTGTGTCTGTGTGTGCGCTTGCATGTGTTGGTGTGTGTGTTTCAATTTGGCTGGCCGATCTTTAAAGTTGCTCACTGGTCTGGTCACAGCCAGGGGGTGAGGCATGGCATTGAGTAGTTTCAAATGGAACCAAACTAAGCCTATATGCAAACAAAACCCAGGGAATTAGGGGAACTAAGCTGGCCTGTTCACAGTAACTCCTCGGCCAACACTGAGCCACAGAAGAGGAGAGTGTGAAGGAGAGAGGGGAGACAGGGGCAGAGCGAGGCTCTCTCAGTTCTCATGAATGGTCTGTTCTTTTAATTGTGTTGAACAAAACAACAGGGGCTAAGTAATGGGGTTTTAAAGCGAAACACATTTGGATAGATTGTGTAACGCCCTGTGTGGGTGTGAGGCAGGGAGCAGAGAGGGGAGAGAGGGAGAGAGACACCAAGGGCGAGTGGGCGGTATTGTGTGGCAAGAACAAAAGGCAAAAGTTGGCAAATGGAGGCACCATCGAAAAGCCTGGAACCAAACTGGCCGGCTAATTACTGACATGCATTGTCAAGGAGGAGGAAACACAACAAAACCGGGATAAAGATTAATTTTATACCTCATCCTCCTCACTGTCAAACACACAGAAACAAATCCTGTAAATTGAAAAAGAAAAAAAACGAGGCTAGCAGATAGAGGTAGAAGGGATCAGAGGGATAAAGCTATGGGAGTGTAACAGTACAAAGCAGTGCTAGTAAGACTTCCTTTATTCTGTCAATCCCTTTCGCTATAGACTTGTCTTTACGTTCCTCAGCTGTCTGTTCTCAGACTCTCGCTATGAAAAGTAAAGAGTACTGTTTATGGAACTGAAATAGAGAATAAATAGGCCTGGAGTGGACTAAAATTGCTGACAGTATTCATATTTTTAGGTCAGTTATAAAAAAACAGGCGTCTCAAAGGTTGAAAAGATGATCAGAATAATATAGAGTTGGGAAACACAGAGGGCAAGATCTTGAGTGGGTTGTAATGCAGTGATATCTTGTGGAATAATTTACAAAGAGAAATAAGGGAGGTGGAGAGAGAAAAGGTAGGAATGAGTGCTAGGCTTACTAATATTTTTTGTAGAGAGCGCTAACATCTCCTGACATGTTTGTTCTGCGTCCGACTCTTTCAGACTTTGGTCTGCCATTTTTCTCATTCTTCGCTCCTTTTTATGTATTTCTCTTCTATTTTGACAAGTGTTTCGAAAAATCGCTTGTCATCCCCAAACTATGCCAGGCTGGTTTTCTTTTTCCCTTTTTTTTTTTTTTTTTATTACCATGGAGGCTTCACGAGCGTACGCCGGCGATTTAGAGATGAAAGGGATGGAATCATCCCGATTCCTGCCCTGCCACTGAGCTGCTCAAACTCCCTGACAAAGCTGTCAGACTCCATTTTGGCTCCAACTGCCAGAGTAAACTTGCTCTGCCATTCACAATCAGCAAGAGGCAGCAAAAAGTCCCGCTCCAGCCCATGTCAGAACCCTCCAACTGCTCCTCTTTTCAGAAGCATTAAAGTGTATTTTCTCTCCTTCTGTCTCTCTTTACAGTATGTCTGTTTGCTTGTATTCTTGCTCTTTTCTCCTTCTTTTGGTCTTTGTTGTGTATCTTGCTATATTTACTCTTGTTTAAACTCTGCTGAGTGTAGTTAGGGATGTTTATAGCCGATATAAAATAATATGCATTAAAAAAAATGCAGGTAGTCACATTGCACACACAGCATTTTGATCTTGTTTTTATCATATTTCATGGTCTTTTATTATGTTTGAAAACCCACTCTTGACTGTTTATAGACAAATCCTTTGTGATAATAAAGAAGATGCTTCTTTGATATCTCTGTGATGTCTGATAGGCTGCTGCTGTTTGGAAAGATTCTGATTAAATTATTGCAAGTTGAATCCGCTTACTGTCACATAGGGAATCCCTCACTCATAATTTTTGGCAGAAAGTCAAGGAATCATGTACAAATTTTGCAGTCATGAGGGAATTGAGAAATTTATCCTGGATGGTTGATCTCCATATTTGGATCCATCGCTAAACCAACAAGTGATTGAGACACGTCTTTTCAACGCAGCTGGACTCATCCTGTCATCTGTCAGATCACATGATTACTGCAATTGTGAATTTTCCTCTATTATACATACTGATCGGCCACACATTAAAAACTAACTGGCTGAAGTTGTTTAGGTCTTCCTTGTGCTGCAAACAGTTCTGACCTGACGGGTCATGGACACAGCACCTCTGGGGGCGTCCTCTGGTGGATCCTGTGGGTTGCAGGATGAAGCCTTAATGGATCGAGCTTGTTCCAGCACGTCTCGCAGATGCTCTGTCGGAATGTAACCTGGGGAATTTGGAGGCCTTGAGCTCTTCGTCATGTTCCTCAAGCCATTCCTGAGCAGCTTGTGTGTTGGTCTGCAGCAGTGTTTGGGTGCTTGGAATACGTTGAAGTGACATCCACATGAATACCAACACCCAAGATTTACCTCCAGAAAGTTGCACTGTAACCAGATGATCAGTTAATTTCACCTCTTAGTGGTTTGAACGTTGTGGCTTATTTAGTCCATATAAATTCTGATTTCTCACAGTTCTAAAACCAGGAGCTGCTTCCTGCGTCCTGCACATCAGGACACAGGGAGGGACACATTAACATGAGACGGAAGGAGAGGGAGGATGCTTGGCTTCTCTCCAGCAGTGGTGCTCCTGGTGTGAGGGAGGAAGAGTCTCTATTCTCGCTGATCTTTCATGTAGAGACACCCAGGAGAGAGAGAAAGAAAAGATACACAGAGGTGACACGGTGCAATGAGATGTTTACGAGGGAACATTTTAGCTTTGGCTCCAGCTTTAACACTGGCCTTTGAAGTGAAGCTGCAGCCTTTATTTAATTAATCAATTAGCCGAGCATTAATTGACAACTGTTTTGATTATTGAGTAATTATTTGTCCTTTTTTTTTTTTAAGCAATAACATTTGCTGTTTTCAGCTTCTCAAATGTAATTTTGAACTCTGAATCTTTACAATTTAGACTTTTTCTTGGACAAAGCATTTAAAGGCATCACTTTGGCCTCTTTGGCCTCTTATAGTAGTCATTTTCCACTATTTTCTGACATTTTTTAGTCAAAATTATTGTCAAAGTAATTGGCTAAATAATAGATAGTTGATGTAATGTGTTACAGCCATGCTTTGAAATATTGACTAATGTTTATTTTTATTTGGAGGCAAAGAATGTTTTAGCCTTTCTCACATGAATCAGAGAACCTGATTGCAGTAATCATGCTTATGAAATTCTGCCTGAGATAATAATTGCCACTGAAGTTGAAGGCTTTAGACTGAATTGACTGCAGAGAGTTGTGAGTCTACCACCGATGGCATCTCCACTAGGAATCTCTGATTTGAGTGTGTGTTTGTGTCTGTGACAGTTCATATTTGTGCACCTTTGCCATAGCCGCTTTCATCTCTTTGAAATGAAATAACAATTTTAATAACTTGATTGTTTCCCTGTTACCCATTGGAACAGACACCTCACCATTACAAAGAGCAAATTCTTCACCTGTTCCATTTTTTTTTTTACTGCCTTGCTCGGCCCAGCCTGAACCGTCAGCTCGGCCCGTCTCAGCGTGGCCCAGCTCGGCTTGGAATGAAGCGGCGCGTCCATAATCTCTGTGCCGGCATGTTAATTTTCAAGTCAAAGGGGCAGCTCCCTTTTCATCACGGCGGAGGCTGTGGAATATTCAGCACGCTGCAGATGTTCATGAATAATGTCTGTGGCCAAACCCCTGGCTGAGGCTGGGGGAGGAGGGATAGAGGGATGAGGGAGAGGGAAGGGGGTAGGGGGAGGTAGTGAGGCCAGATGAATTACACGTAGGGGGGATCTGACAGGCGGCGTGAAGCTTTGTGATCATTCCAAAGTTCTAATAATCTCTCTCACCTTCTCCATCTCCCCAGTAATGAAAGAGAATAGGTGATTGCACCCCGGGCTATGTTCCCCACGTAATGACTCCTCCAAAGGCACAGAGCCGCCAAGGAAAAATGAACTTTGAATGAGTGGCGAATTGGCTCTGACAGAGTGATAGACCGTGACACAGATTCTGTAGCAAAACAGACGTAGTGCTAATTGATTATCAATATTTTAAGCAAAGTGATGAAAATAAGCATTAAGAGATGAGAAAGAGGGAAGAGAGAAGGGAGTGCACAACACTACCTTCAAGGGGGGCTATCATTTGTCCAATCTCCCTCGTTCTTTCTCTCTCCTGTGTATCTACTCCTCCTGCAGCCAGGCTGTCTCCCCCATCTCCCCTTTCTCATGCATTTCTTCTTTTGGTTTCCCTTAATCCTGTGTTTGGAGCTGACATTTTAACATTAATTGTCAAATATGTCCCTGAACTTGTATTAATTTTGCAGTGCTTTGCTTTATTTATTTCTTTTCTCTTGCCTCTATTTTTTTGTTTCTGAATCTTGATGTCAGACCAGCAGTAGTCACCTTGTGCCTCAGAGTGTGCTTTTTAGGATGGCAATCACTTATTCATTTTTTTTTCCTTTGAAAGAGAAAATATATTACTTTTTCCCCAACTACACTGCTACAGAATTTGTAATATGAAATGACAGAATTATACGGTCTTTCTAATAAGTATTACATGCACATGAGCACACACACTCTCAGACACTCAACCCATCATTCTTGTTCATACCAAAGAGTGGACTGGGAGTAGCCGAGACCACCAAGTTTGTGTGTCTGTTCTGTAGTGTGTGTTTGTTCCTGTAATGTGGTCAGTTGTGCTGGGCCCTATTGACGCTGCCAGGGTCCCCGCTCTCCTGCCTTTCTCTTCTAAGTGGCCGCCCTTTTGAACCTCCTTGTGTCAGCATTGCGATTAGCGGCTCCAGTTTACCTTTCATGTGCGGGGGTCCTGATAGATTTAGGCCCATCTACCGCCTTTAAAACCACCACAACTACACACACACATGAGACACACACTCAGTGGTGTGCCATTACAATGGCATCCAACAGGCTTTCAGCAGGGGAACCAGAGCCTATTCTCCACCATTCAACAGCACGCTCAAGTGCATTCACACTGGAATAAATGAACAGATACAAGCACACCCACTCTAGGCCAGCATATTTTTGCACCAAAATTGCATCGCACAAACCGCTCATTGTAATCAGCGTTGCACAAAATTTGGCTGTGCTTATTCTGCAGATTTTGTGGAAAATAAGCACTTTTTTGCCACCTTTGTTGAATCTGGGAAAAATGTGATCATTTAAAAATTTCACATCATTCCAGAATAAATCATTTATAAAGCCCAGATATACTGAAATATACTGATGTTTAATAAGCAATGAATATCACAAAAAAATACCAAATTAATCCTGTTTTTTGTACCCACCATTTCATGTGACATGAGCATATAATAATAGATCTCAATTGCATTAATTTAGGCAGAAAATTTCACCTTTTATCACATTTGAAATATTCTTTCGCTGTGTACATATTTCCTAAAACTTCACTAGAATTAGACAAAGAGCACATTAGAGCACATATTGCATGGTTTAGATAATTTTCATTGTTGCTGTTGTATGTTCACAAATTCATCCGACAGCTGCATGTCTGTAGAGTCTCTTTTGCAGACAGTAAAGCTGGATTCTCTGTGTCTAGAGGTTTTGCCACAGCTTTAAAAAGCCGCATATCAGGTTGATGATGGCTACAGTAATGGAGACCATGAAAACTGTGACTGGTAATAGTGACTTTACCTGTTTTTTTGCTTTCACTTGTGTGTGTTGTTTATTCTTATTGCAGTACTTTGTCAGAGTAAGTGAAATAATCTATTAATTATTACTTCTGGAATGTAATCATGTGTGCCACTCATCTGTGTGATGTTGGCTAAAATCTGACTTTGAACTGTAAACCAATTCCTGTACACTAGATATTCTGTATATGGTGGAACTGCTGCAGCACTATAATGGAGAAACATACATTATTAAAGCCAAACAGCATGATTTTACCATATAAGTTAATGTTTCTCACATTAAACCTTTGCCAAACAAGTTCACACAGTGCTGATTAAGCATATCAGCTCCAGATAAATGTCCCTACCAGAGTTTTAAATCTGGGTTGTGTGGCAACTTTCCTGCACTGGCACGGTATAGTGATGCATTTTGTGTCAACCTGCAATGATGATGATGCAGAGCTGGAAAAAGAAGCAACCATAGAGTCAGTTATAGCAGCCAGGAGTGTAGCGGAAGCATCTAAGAAGAGTTTCTGATGCCACAGATGAAGAAATTCTACATTCAGAGGAAGGATTGCAGTATAAAAACAGAGAGAGATTCACGGTGATTGTATGCGTCATAGTGTGCATCAACAGTTTTTTTCTGCCAGAAGGGGGAGACAAAAGTTCTACACTGCAGGTTAAACTGTTCACTTAAACTGTCAAAAACAAAGCAACTGGCACTTATTTAATTTTCGAATGAGCAATATGAGACCAGACTCAACAGAGTGGAGCTGTCAGACATCCCAGATTCACTGGCAGTGCTTGGTTGCATAAATGACCTTATTCTATTTTGTTGCAACATATCTCATGCTTTCATTGTCATTCTGCTCCTTTTGGTCAGAACTGTGAGAAAAGCTACTCTTCACTCTTTTGGTTTTTACAAACAATGCAGTATTGATATTTTTACCAAGACTATGATAATGCTAAAAAAAAAAAAAATTCAGTCTAACACAAAGCCTGCAGACATTTTTCAACAATTCATTGTGAGCTGGCTCTCCACAAAAATTTCAATTATTCCAGCATGTAAAAACACACTATGTGGCCCTCAGCTACTTGCTGACTGTGTGACAACAAAGTTGCTACCAGTCTTGCCATTTTTTATAGAAATGTGCTCGTGGTGTTGCATCTCAGGATAGTACGATGATAGTACCTTGTGTACAAACCTGTTCAAAGATACCAAGAAGCAGTTGAGTGTTTAAGGGTAAAAGGTTAGAAAAAAGATTAAAGAGTAGAAGAGAAGCACATAAAGAAGATAAAAGAAAAACTAGACAGACATTAGGAGACAGTTTCATGTGGAGTTATGGCAAGGTTGAAGTTGAGGGTGAGATGTCATTCAGAGGCCCCAGGATGCTTAATATTTCACCGTGTGATCCCTGCATTATGGATTTGGTCTGATTGCCCTCTCAAGACCTCTGTTATACACTTACTCACTGATCTTAGCAAAGTTCTCATTACCAAACTTTTATATTTATCTAAAAGGACACACCCACCCTTCCACCAAACCAATGAAATAAATGATTTTACAGCTATAACAGACACGCGTTGAATAGAATCTTTTAATATACATTAGAAGCCCTGAACTCCAAAAGTATTTACAATTTACATATGATATTTCCACAGTGTGGCTTCAAGGTTGAACTTTGTTTGACCTGGTAACTACATTAAGGTGGCTTTGTTGTTAGCTTTTTTCTCCTCGGGCTTGTGTGTTTGTGTGTGATGATCTTATGTGAGAATGTGGACATCTGTGTGTGTTCCTCAGGTGTGTTTATGTGAGCATGTGTGTGCACAGCCCATGGCAGTGCATGGTCCTCAGAGTACTCTCCCTTTCTGATCTCACTGACCGCTGGAGGCCTCTGCTCCTCCCCAGGTTTTCAGCAGTTCTCCTCTCTGGCCCAGGGTCCAGCGCCTGCATCTCTGCGAGTACACGGGTGTGGGTGCAGAATCACGGGGTACGTTTTTGCCCTTGGGTCTGAAGGCCAAATTGGGGTGCTGTGTCCGAGCCACCCACATGCATCAGGAAGACCCCAGTGCTCAGCTCGTTATTTACTTGCTTTCCCACATGAAATCTGCTCGCAACCCCAGACCTCCTTTGCAAGGTTTTGCCTAAAAGAAATAAGACCCTAAACCCCCCATTGTGCTGTCTAGAGCCAAATGCATTGTGGGGCAGTTAGGCTGGGAGTGTAGTATTTGTGCTGGGCCTCTTTATTTGTTTTTTAACTGATTTTGAATATGTAATTTAGAGTTAGAAAGTGTGCCACAGGGTAATTTTACACTGGAGAGATATTGAGTTGCCTCCTCTCAGTCAAGTACAGGCTGGCCGAGAAGTATATCGTCACTTAGTTGTTTCATGTAGCCATGTAAAACAATACCTCTGCAGAATACTTTTTTAGGTAGGTAAGTAGACATTTTATCTATAAAGTCTTACAAAGTAGTGACAAATGCTGTTCCCAGAGCTCAAAGTGACAGTTTAAAATAGCTATCTTTTGACCAAGCAACAGTTCAAAACCCAACAATCTGCCTCATCATCGTCATGTAATACGGAGAAAGGTAAAGAATCTGAGGGTGTGAAACAGCATTTTTTTGGGGGCATTTTTACTCAAAAAATGAATCGCAACATAAATAAATTGCAAAAATTATTGTTTCAGTTACACAAGTAATCATTGCAGATTCTATCGTTTAAATTAGATAAAAAGTTACGATGTGACAGCAGCAATAATGACATATTTGGTTGAATTTCAGTCAAGCAAAATCACTTGGAATTGCAGAAAGAAGCTTCAGCTAGCTTTTTTTTAGTTACAGAAATGGACACACAGAAAGGAAGGTGTTTACATCCAGTCTACTGGATGCTGGCCTTTGAGTGTAAAGATCTGCTAGATACACAATATAAATTTGAATTGTATGAGTTTTTGCTTTCAGTATGCAGAGAAATAAACTCTGCAGAGTTTTTTTTCTTTAGATAAATCTCTTCTTAATTCCTCTCTTCTTTGAGTTTGACAGATGTAATCTCAGCATGATCACTAAAAGGAAAACACAAACATGGAGCCCAGGTGTCTGAAGTTAGGAGCCTGTTTTTAAAAAATGAACAGAACAAATGTTGCATAAGAACAGCACCATAGTGTATAGAAAGTAGTGAAAGTGTAATTCCTTACGTTCATGATCCACAGTGTCCTTTCATGTATAACATAGTGTAAAGATCAGCATGTCAGTCTGTCACAGTGGCAGCATTCAGTATTGGCAACTCGCGTCTGGCTTCTTCATTTAGATGAATCATTCTTTAGTGAAGCATCCATTACACCGCAGCAGTAGAAGACCTAATTGATGCACCCCCAGCATCACAATATAGCAGTGAAACAAAAAAGAAAGCTTTTCAGACAATTGCAAATGAATAATTGATTGATTTTGTAAGATATCTCTCTCTAATTGTTTAGTTTGTGAATATTTCATGGGTGTCATTAATTCAGCTTGATGACAGAAGCAAAGGGAAGCCTGTGATTAGGATCATTCAAGTGTAGCACTCGTGCGTTTTGCAAGAAAAAAGTTCCCCGCATATAGCAACCACATGGCTGTAGCTGAGATTCACACAGTCCTTAAGTGAACTGATTACATTTTCAGATGTATTTTTTCCTTGTCAGGAGACTTTCTTCAGGTCCAACACAAGTTGCACAGTGTCATAAACTAACTGCTGCTGTAATGTAGGCTTTCCCTTGCATGGGTTTATGCATCCTAAATATTTACATTTCTTCATGCTGCATCTCTTCATGTCTGCTTGTCCAATCAGGATGTCCCATGCCAAATTACAGTTTACAGCTACAAGGTCCTACTGAGCTGGTTTTGATAGAGAATTCTGTACAAACCACAGGCACCTGCATGTAAACGCACATATACGTATAAAAAGCGAGGCCTGGCCAAAGCCTCCTGCTTCTGTTGTCTGTGTACTGTGCCACCTAGTGGTCGCCTGGGGCATTGTTTCTGCCCGTGATGCATTTAACCTCCACACCTGCTGTAGTTTTCTTGTGCACTATCCCATTGCTCCCTGAGGTCTCATGGATCAAATGTTTCACTTTCGTCCTACATTAGAACCTTAGTCTCAATATTTTGTGAATGTTTGTGAATTTTCTCTGACATTTAGAAAAGTTTAGGAATGTTTTGTCCCTAGTAAAGCTGAACATTACATGTGTTGAATGATAAACATTAGCAACCTGGAAAAAGTCTACTTGTGTGACAATATCGTACGCCTCATGTTTGAAACACTCTTTTTTTGTTATTAACTGAAGCAGTACCAGGCCTTCCTCAAGGAATCCGGTGTTCTTAATGTCATGCAGAACCAGCAAAATCTTCCGTAATGTATGTTGATGGCATCAGATGGTGTTCAAACTTTGCAACAAGCCTCAGCTATCAGCAAATTAATTAATGATTAAATGCTAAGTGGTTTATTTTGGGGCCTGATCTGCCTTATTATATTTAATTCTTTTACAGAACTGACTGTGGTACTTATGCATTGTGTTCTTGTAGGTGTAACATTATTTTCTTCTTCCCAGCAGTTTTCCGTCTGTCTGTCTGTCTATCTGTCCGTCCAGCAGTTTTTGGTTGGTCTTTGCAGCTTTCTTTGCAGTCATGTCTGTTATATGCCAGTTAACGTATCTACCTGTCCATCCAAAGGCCCTATTGTTTTCTTATGTTTCTTTGTCCCATCTTTCTGCCTGTCTGGGCTGTGATTTGTCAGTGTGTCAACATGTTTGTCCGTCTATCTGTCTGCCTGTCTCCCAACCTGTCTGTCTCTTATTTATTTATTTATTGTCTTAGCTGTCTCTCTGGTATTCAGTGCTGGTTGGAGGCCTGGCTGCCGAGCTTCACTGTAAAGTGCTTGGCTGATTGGAAGGGACATTTTTCCAATGGCGCAGCGCTGCCTCTAATATTCTGTTTGTCGTTGGGTGTGAGGCTGATTTATCACGCCTCCTCTCCCGCTGACATTCAGATTCACTTTGATTGGCGGCTGGACGGAATGACACCCACCACTACCAGCACTGCTAACATCACTACGGCACGCATGCACAAACACACACAGTCAAATGTGATGCTCTGCGTGCTCGCAGGCAGGTATACAGTGGATATAATATGCCTATTCCGCCAACACATTCCCACTTACATTTAGACATGAAAACATGGGCTCGCATACATATACTCACTTATAAACTTGCACAAACACACATGGACTAAGTGGATAACTGCTGAGCTGAACTCTGTCTTCAGCCTGCTAGTTTATAAGTGCTGTATTGAGTTTATTGAACAACGTGGGCAGACTGCTTTTCTTTTGTTGTTCTCTCACCTCACGAACTCTTTAATATGATAGCCTTTCTCACTTCTAATACTCACTTACTGTACCCGGCCTAAGGCCCAAGCTACCACACTCTTACGTTGAATAACCGCTACCCCCACCCCCCATCCCTCCTTAATAACTCTATAACTCACCTCAGCCTTAGATTTAATTGCTTATCTGTGTGTAAACGTATTAACCCTCTGCTGTATCTGTTTTGCTGCCGTCCCGGGGGCCTGACAAGCCTTTCCGACTGCCGTGCCTTACATCCAATGAATAGTCCTTCTCTGAGCGGTAATAGGGAATCAGCATCGTAGCAGCAAGCATTGGCGGCGTGTAAGAGATAAATCAGATTGGGGGTCTTGCTTTGCCAGTTTATTGAATCTAAATTGCATGCGCGCTTGGCCCCCGCCGGCCCTACACGGCCCATCCATCTCCCGGCTGATAATGGAGCGGGCCCGATTCCACCTGGTGGGAGCATTATTACATTTCCCCTCTAACGAGACCCAGCTAATCCCGCCAAGGGAGGAGGACAGAAGAGAAAAGAGAGGAGGAACGAAGAGAATAGGAGAGGAGAAGAGGGGAGTGAAGGAAAATGTTGGGGGAGGAGGAGGAGAAGAAAGGAGGAAAAAGAAGGGAGGAGAAAAGAGATAGATGAGGAGATTCTGTTAAAAAATAAAAAGATCCATCCTGGCAGCCTGCCTCTACCTCCCACTCTCCCTCTTTCTCTCTTTCTCACTTTCTTCCTCTCTGTTGCTACGAATAAAACATCTTCCAGCGCCATCAGAGCTACATGGCCCCTGGGCCCCTGAGCTGCAATTACACTCATAATCACAATGCGATTTCACTGACGCTCTCCGCCCCTTCCCATGCCATCCCTCCTCTTTCTCTCCTCCCCTGCAGCAAAGACAGAACGAAGTCTAAATGAAGTGAAAGGCCTCTCCTCTCCCCAACACCCGGCCGTTTATTACCCGCTTTAATAAAAGTCCATCACAGAATTATCCTACAATGAACTGGAGCCTCTAAGTTGCCAAGAAATATACTTCCAATAAGTGCTCTCTGCACACAGACATGCCTATATGGGTGGAGTTGTTAATTCTTTTTATATGCTTTTTACAGCCGTAACGTTAACAGGCTTTTCATGATAGTGTAGCAAAGTATGTTGCTTTAATGTATTTTTTTGTATTTAATCTTTTTTAAAGCAGAGCTCCTTATTGATGTAATTAAATCATATCCCTGGCTCAGCGCTCAGGCCTACTTTCATTGTTTTGAGGGGGCAGGAGCCCCGTGAGGCAGTGCACTGATGAGAGATGGATAAACAGTTTGATTTGCTGCTATCGCCCCCAGGCACAGTGTACTGGAGAGATGAGCAAGAGAAGGAAGAGAAAGCATTAAAAATGGGGAGGGGTGGGATAGGGCAAAACAGAAGGAGAGAAGCGAACAAGAGGATAAGAGAACCTGTTGGGGGAGGGATGAAGGGATAGAGGTGGAGGATAAACGTGCAAAGAAAAAGAGGCGACAAATCACTCCTGTTGTTTGTGTACATGTTTGCGTGCACGCAGGCAAAGCTTTTTCTCTTATTTTTGCTTGTTTGTCTGCCTGTTTCTCTTGCTGTTTCAGTTCTTCCTTTATCCTACATGGCCCCCATCTATCCGTCTATCTCCCTTTCCCTTTCTTCCCTCCTCTTTCTCCCTGTCTGCCTTCCACTCCATCACACCACCAATACCGCTCCGTCTCCTACCTGCCTCTCAGTAGCCCCGAGCAAAGAGTGAACTGAAGAACACAGAGAAGTTCATTCACACACACACAAAAAAACACACACATGCACACACAGGTGTGTGAAACACAAATTCACATCTGTGCATACAAACAAGAAAACTTGCGATTGTATTTGCTAAGAGATGCAAGATGGTGCAAACCGTGGTTTGATTCTTGGCACATTTGTACTGACACAAATTTACTGAATTAAGGCTGTGTTCGCTAAGAGACGTGGATCGCCTGATGTTGATTTGGTGAGGCTTGCTTCCATAAACACATACACATACATGGGCGCACACACACACATATACCCCAGCTGAGGGAGGTAGAGGAGGGTTCAGTCATCCATGTAGAGTCATTGTTAGTAAAGATGCGGAACCTCCAGACTTAACCAGCCGTAACAGCAGTGTGACGGGTTCTTTGTCTACGCCAATTACTGAACAAAAACAGCAGTGCAGTCACAGAGAGACTAGCACAACCCATGGCCTCCTGCATCCAAACACACACACAAACAGACACACACACTCACGGATGTATGTGTTGTATTTTTACGTAACATATTTACTTGCAGTAAAAACTCTAACACACAAAAAGAGACAAAATGAGGAGCGTGCACAAAACACACATGCATTCTCAGGCATCTTGAGCGGTGCAATAAACCACATTTGGACACCCACAGCTGTGCCCTAACACAAACACGCTGTAAGCACTCACACTTACACCCACTCTTATATTGTATTAACTTCCCCAAAACTGTGCGCCGCTCACATTCTCTTCCTCCCCCTTCTCTCTCGTCTGCTCACTCTCTTCTTCTGTTTCCCTCCCTCTTTTTTTCTCAAAGTTTAAACTCATTAAGTGTAATGATATTGGAGACTCAATTTTACATAGCTCACTCATCAACCAAGTGAGATAGCAATAAAGGCGAATGGCTCCGCTGAGGCCCTAACGCTGCAAAATAAATGATGCGCCGCAACGGAAATGTAATTAATTTAGAGGCAGTATTGATAGTCCTGCCATACACGGCATTATATTTTTTAATGTGGCTTAACATCTTGATTATTCAGGGGGAAAGGTGGAGGAAAAGGGAGCCGAGACAACACAGTTCATGATGAGACATGCTTAAAATACCCTGACGAGTGTTTACTCCGGCTGCCTCACTTTCTCTTAAGCTTTTCATTACGCCAAGACGATAAACACCTCTCAGGAAGAAGCGCCGACTTTTAAAGTGGTATAAAGGAAAAGCAGAGAAGGTTCTGTCTGGAAGGGAATAGAGAAGAATGCATCATTCATATTTTTGTTGATTTTTTTTGCGCTTACTGTTCATTCGCTGTGATGGATCCTCTGATAATTTTCTTCATACTCTGCAATGAGTATCAATTTGTTTCAAAACACACTATCTTCCACAAATAAAATATGTATTTGTGCAAAATGAGATACTGAAAAATCTAATCAAGTTTGAAGAAAGGGTAAATAAATATTGCTTTTTTTTGGTCAGTCCAGTTATACAATCACATATAATATTTATTTAAGGTAGAAATTTCTTAATACCTAAATTGATCCTTTAAATTATATAGATATTTAGTAACAGAACCACAATGAGAGGTTTCTGGGGATTTGCTTTGCTCCTAACTCTGCCGTCTTTCTTTTCAGCTAAGACCGATGAAGTGCTGAAGGCCAAAGTAGCCAAGAGAGAGGAGGAGGCCCGAAAGAAACTAGAAGAAGGTGAGTGATACTTGTGTGATTTAGTATCTGTCCAACATGTTAACTTTGGCACCGATGCCAAACCAATTTTAAAAGTCTGAACTCACGATACTCATAACAAAGAAAATAAAAAGCAAAGCATAAACCATGAAATCTGACAAATATTGCAATATTAAAGTTGCTGGCAAGACAACAGTTGAAACAATGAAATAATTCAAGTAAGCTTTGTTTTACATTTCGCCTCCATCATCAAAAAGCCATCAATAATAACTTTGAGGACTGGGAACACAAAATACCAAAAAATATTGTGGGCTGTAAAACATCTGTTGCAAAACTTCTGTTTTCCCCATGATTGAGATGTGGAGTGCAAGAAAAGAAAATGTGCTCCTGTTTCTTATATCAGGTAATCCCCATACAGTCTGCAGCGTCAGTGAATTTACACAATTTTACTCATTTAATATGTTTACATTAACCGATTAACAACCAAATGTCTTGTACACATGACAATTCTACTGTCACAGCTCATATATACTTTGCAGAACATGAACCCAGAGATGCTGATTACGCTCTGTAGTTTTTATTAAGACACCTGTAATGTACATAAAAATGCAAGCAGAAAGGCAGAAATGTGCTTAGCATTGCAAGCAGTAAATTTAACTTGATATCCCACCGCCAGTAGAGGACATGGAGACACACACACATGCACACAAAGATTATCTCGATACAAATTCAAATAAAGTCAAGAGTAATTTGCAGTGGATATGCTAACAGTAATAAAAGTCCTCAGATAGAATAATGACCCTGGTCCCTTTCTGACCAGAGTGTGATATAAATGAGAATATCAAATGTGCTGTTATCAACACACTGTGTGTGTCTATGTACATGCACACACAGGCATGTGTAGTACCGTTATTTGTTCTGCTGTGGGTGTTTTTATATTGCTAGACTCTCCCGTTTCTGTTTTTTGTGTAATTTTTTGCGTTTCCATTGAGGATGCGCGGCAGTGTGACCTTTAAAGTTAGTTGACCTTTTAGCCAAATGAAAGTCCAGCCATCAGAAACTAATTAGCCTTGCACTTTTGCTTTAGTTCCCCATTTCTGGGAAAAATTGATTCCCCCCTTCTCTCTATTTCACCCTGTTTTGTTTTTGTTACATATTTTTTCCCCTAGCCTCTCCACCATTCTCACATTAATATTATTCATTTTTCTTGGTCTTAGTGCTCTATATTCCTACCCGTTCTCTTTTCTCCTACTTTCTGTCTCACATAGTCTCTTTCTTCCCACTTCCATTTGTCCTCTTCAACTATTTGCACCTCACTCCAGCTCTCCTCTCTCTGTCTTTCTTACTCGCTCTTCTCTCATCTCTGTGTGGAAGCATTGCCAAAGTGGTGACTAAGTGCCTTGCTTGGGGCAACAGATCAAGGCTCCCAGTCAAATAGCTTTCTTAAGCAAAGTTCACACTGCACTGTTGCCTCTTTTTGGAATCAGTTGACTCTTTCTCCCCTTTGCTCAAAGCTCCCTCTTCCCTCACTCCAACTGTTCATTCTGTGTGGAAAAAAGGTGTTGTGCTTGATTGTGTAGTGGAGCGGCGCGGCAAGACATGCTGTGCAGGCGCTGCCTTCGAGGATGATCGTTTTACTCTTTTCCCTGCACAGGGACGCATGAAGTGAGATCAGAGAGACACGACAAAGTGGCCCTGATGACTCGCCCTTGCCTAGGTAGCAAGAGGAGCCAGTGGCACCGTCACAAATACACATGAACACACACAGACACAAGCAGAGTCAGCTGGCTCTATCCTCTTCTGCCCTTCCTCCCAGCACAACTAAAATGGAGGAGGTGGGCCACTGCTGCTGCTAAACAGCAGATCACCAGGGGTCTACTTATTCCCTGCAGGGCCTCTCAGAGGTCAACACAACTAGAAAGTTTACACTTGAACCTCTAAGTCAACTGAAATGAGAAAACCTTTTAAAGAGAATGGAGGGGAGAAGTGAAGAACACTACCACCTACACTCCTCGTTCATAAATAGATTCACATCCTAGACTGGCAATGTATTTGAGTTAGTTTAGCCCTAATCGAAACCACCGAGATCTGATTCATGTGGATGCTATGATATGCAAGCTATTATTGTAGCGAACTGTGGCTGCATACTGCGGAGCCCTGAGAGAAGAGAGGGGTTTTTATCAGCAGAGTTTACTGAGAGAGAGGAAGGAGAGGATCAATAACTGGCCCTGTGGTCATCAGTTAACAAAGTAGTCTCCACTTAAAAGGAGTGTTTGGCTCTCTGGTTAAGGGCAGCCAGATGATGCTAGCGGTTGAAAAAGGAAACATATGATATGAAAGGGTGTGAGAATGAGAGGGGTGGATGAGTCCTTTGTTAGTTGCATGCCTTGTTTAGGCTATTAAAGCTGAGAGATGTTGTTTGTTTGCCCAGGGGGCTTTTAGCTAACGTGGTGAGTCCAGCTATAATAAGATGGACTGACTGCCGGTGTAACACAGACTGTTTGTGTGGACTCTACTGTCAGCTGGCACTTTACTGAAGGCAGAGTATAACAAGACTCACTTTGTGTACGGCAGGACAGTAACCTGAATCTGACAAATTACAGCCATTAAGAATCTCTTACTGTCCTAAACTTGCACATCTTGTCCTTTACTTCTTACCTCAACTGTTGTATTATTTCTTCAGGTGCATGCTTTGTCCTATTTTTTGCAAAATTTAGCTGCGCTGTAATTAAATACAGCGACCACTGGTATCTAATCGGAAATTTAACCACTCTGTCCATGCAGGAATGTTTACTGGTAGTGTAATTTAACTAGGAAAATATGTGAGAAAAAAATACATTGGGGTGCAGCTTTTTATTTCCATTATTGATCAGTCTGCCAGTTATTTTCCAATTCAGTGTTTTGTGTTTAAAATGTCCAAAATATTGGACATATTTCATATTTGTTTTACTCAACACACTCAAGATAGTCAGTTGATTATCATATGTGACATAGGAAAGTATCAAAATGTCACACTGATATGATAATTGCTTATCAAAATGGTTTCAAATGTATTAACTACTAGTTTTTCTGTTGATGCATTCATCAATTTATTTAGTTAATTGTAGTTTATTTCAAGTGTGATCACTTGTGCAGAGGTTTTGCAATACAGGAACAACTGTTTACTGGTGCAGTCTGTGAAGGTGTTTCCTCCAATCCAACTGGGAATGACAAAGATTGATGGTGAGAATTTAAAATATGATGAGAAACCCTCCGTTGCAATTAAGTTTGTCATCAATCTGTGCCTCATTTGGCTTTATTAAGACCTTATGACAATTTCTGCTTGTCTTCAGAGTCATAAGAGTTAAGGAAAAGGGGAACTTCTCAACCAGTTGGAATTAGAAATTGTTGTTAAATGCCTCATAGCCCCATTTTGCTCCAACATACACCCTAAATGCACTCTCTCGACACTGTCACCTGGTGAAATCTGGGCCCTGTGTGTCGTTTAGGAGCCACTGAGAGAAACCTATTTTCATTTATGCAGCCGTTCTCCAACACACAGAATTATGTAGATATGAATTGGACACTCGCCTATAGCCTGCAGATGGTATTTTAGCCCCGAACCTGATCTGTCCCCATTACCTCAAACCACCACCAGATTGGGAGATCATATATTTTAATGAGACGTATAATAGCTCTTTAACCCGTATCATTAGGGGAATATATACCTACCGTTTGCTCTTTTGGCAGTTAAACGAAAGGACTGTTTCCCTAATTACGTGGTGTGTAGGACAGGTCACGGGTTGGGTGTGTACCTGTCTGTGTGTGTGTCTGTGTTCAGGAATTATATGACCATTAAATATTCAACCGCAGGCCCCCCTCCAGCCCCAGCTCCCCCCACCTCCTCCTCCTCGACCCAGCATCCATTAACGCCTCATCACCGTTTAACTAGCTCTGTTGTCAATCACCACAGGGCCTCGGCTGAAACAGAAAATGTCTGGATTTGGTTTCCTGCCTTACTTGTTCAACATATAGAAAACAGAGAGGGAGTGAGGGATATCTCAAGTCAAGGGCAATCAATAGATGTGAAATATCATTAAGGTTGAAGGTGCATGCACCATCATTTGTTCGAAATAATATTTCTCTTGTTACATATGATTGCATGCTCGGCCAAACAATTTGTCAGTCAGCTAAAATTTCAGCTCTGCACACAAATGTTTGCATGCAATACCTCCGTGGGTGTGTGTGTCCGCAATAAATGATGTGGTCCCTTTTCTAATTGAAAATAATAAGTAATCCACGGATAACAAGCTCCTGTATAATCCAAAGCCATATCCCTTCAGTTCTTGCCTATCTCGGCTGTAATAAAAGACAGGAAATGAGAGGCAAGTGAGAGTGGTGGCTTGGACATTGACGCTTAATGTAATCTGCCTTGAAATCAAATTATTTGACCTGGAAAGCCTAACAATACAAAACTCCTGCCAGGCTGCTGTTAAATATTTAGCACGTGCCTGTCATGAATACAAATGGTGCACAAATTAGAATCTACAGGCGCGTGACCCCCATATCACACCCCAGGAGCACGGGGGGCTGGCTCTGCTTTAAATGTTTTAATTACCGGGGCCGTGGTGTGGCGTGCCACGCTACCTCACCGAGCAGCATCACTTGAAGGACAAGCGGTGAAATTCATCCGCTGGTAAACACGAGTGATCTGGTGTCCATGATCTCATCACATTACCTAAAACATGAGGATTCAATAAGGAGAGTGTCTAAATTATACCAAGCTATAATTATAGTTCCCAGCATCCTCACTCAGGGTGCACCGTTATACTTTTCTTAAGCTGTGTTCCTTCCACTGGCTATATGATCCACCGGAGGACTCAAGGGAGGCACTGTATTGCTCTTGTGCACTCTGCGCTGAAGGAAGATCTGTCTCAGTGATTTTGATGTAAGAAAATCTGGTTTGTATTGATTTGGTATTGATTAGTGGAGTTAGCCTCATCTCCTGTCGTTACTTCAGATAAATGGCCTTATTTGTTGTGTTATTATGTTCAACACAATCATGCCAGGAACAGTCAGAGGAATATTGAACCGACACTTCATTGGCTTCTATTTGTTCCAGGAATTAAAGGATCTTTCCTGCCAGTGTAGCACTGCATAGAACGTGGAAAATGGAGCACACTGACAATCAATTACACCTTCACTTTAAAGGTTTTCTTCAAACACAGTCCTACGGGCAATCATTCCGCATTTATTTCTATTTATTTTTATGCTGCCTAAATAATGATTGATTTAGAGATGAATAGTGCTACAGACTCAGTCTAGCCATCTCTCTTTTTATTTTCTCCTCTCTCCTCCCTGTTCATTCAGGTTTGTGGTTCCCCCCACGTTGAAATGATTAGTTATGCAAGGCTTGTAAGCACTGAATCAGAGTTATGGTCCCCAGGGAAATAAATTTGGCAGAAAATCAGTGTGAGAAGATTTAATTATCACGAGGAGACCTTTTTTTCCTTGCCTTGGCCCACTGAAGCCCAAACTCCTCTCCTCTCTCTCCCGTTGCATGCTCAGCTCCACAGGCTGCAGCCAAAAAAGCCCTGGCATGCAGCATGGACGCCAGCCCTCTCCTTGCCTTCCTTCTCCTCCCAATTTGTTTCATTGCATGGTGATAAGCCAAGCAATTACTGCTTTATTGATTTTTCATCACTGCAAATTTAAAGTTGATTTTTTTCCCCCTACCTCTCGCTTCCCCTCTTTCCCCTCAGAGATAGCTCGGCAAGGTGATTAGGTGACCTCCTGTCCCAAGCGCTGCTGGTCCCGTGAACGAGTGGAGGTGAATGCCGAATTCAGCTAACCCCATTTGACCCCTTGTTGTCCCGGGGTAATGGGATGCTGATGCCACCCGCTGTGGCTGTCACTTCTGCAGCTATGGAGCCTATAGCTTAATAATTCCTATAAGGATATCTATGGAATGGCATCTTTGACACGATAGAAGCAGAGCTATCTCTGCACATAGGCTAGATTACACAGAAAATGACCACGCAAGCTTCCATCCAGTCTTCATTCAGGTCAAGTAGACAAATGATTGACAGCACCCTTTTACCCTCTGTGATTGGTAATCGTTTCTTGGGTCACCCTTATCAATTAACCTGCTGCCAGTGAAACCAATGTACATTCAGCAGCTTCTCATTCAGTCACCAGGTTGATATATTTTCCAGATTTAGTGTCCATTCCATTTAGGTTTGGGATAGTATCAGGAAAATTTGTTGAAAATTAAGGCACTAAATGTGAACATCAGTTTTGATTAAATGAATGTTTAGACCCTGAAAATAAAACTTAGTTTGTAAGTGCCTTCACTTAATTTAGCACACATGTATTTAATCAAGTTTTTTAAAAATATTTTTGTAATGAATAGGTAGTCATTTTGCACAAACTGATTTTAAAAACCAGCTATCCAACTAATTAATCAATGACACCATTTCGGCCAAAATATTAGAATTAGATTTGAAGGCTCTAACTGAAAACATTCCCAGTATGTGAAAGTGGCTTCCACACACATGTATGTCTGGACATGATCACACACAGCAGCAGTGTAGTGTAGTGTAGTGTAGTGTAGTCGAACAGGGTGGTCAGACTGCTGTGATTAGACACACCCGCAGACTGCTGCAGGTCAAAGTGCTGGCATCCTGGGTGGCTTTGGCCATGTGGTCGCCCCTGCAAAGGTTTGTCATTAGACATCAGAGGTCACTAAAGAGTGTGTGTGCTGTGTATGTGTTAGGGAGGCAGTAATATGTGCTTGTAGATCTCTTTTTTTTTTAATGTTGTGTGTGCGACTGTGCTGTTGCAATGCCTGTAATGAAACTGCATGGGAGTCGCAGGTGTGTGTGTGTCTGTGTGTGTGTTTTGAGGTGAGCAAACAAAGCAAGAGAGTATAAAGTTGCAAAATATAGTTACTTGCTAGGATCATGTTAAAATTTGCATATGACATATTGTACTGTATTTGTGATAAAACTGTGTGATACGATGGTCTCATTGAATGCAGATTCACAACTGTATTTTTGCATGCATTTAATTTATTCTAATTATACAGGACTAGCTTTGCCTGTGGACCTCCAGTAATTTGTAATAAACGCAGAGGTCATCATTGATCTTAATACTGTGCAAATCTGCCATGTCCATAATTTGTAAAGCAACAAACTCCACCACAAATTACTTAACATTTCTCTGCCAAACTCTGATTTCTTTTGATAATATTAGTCCCATGTGAGTGGGCTCTCTGTGATTTGTTGTGTTTTTTTTCTTTTTGTTATTTTCTCTGCACCTTTCTTCTGAAGGCTGCATTGGCAATTGTAAATAAAAGTTTGGACAGAATTTTAGGTGCAGATTCTGGAGGCCCATGTCACTGCACAGCATGTATTTGCTGTCTTTTAACAGGCTCAGCAGTTATTATGTGGCAGCCTATTAACAGTAACATTACGGCCGGTGATAACAATGTCAGTAAATTCAAGTAAAACACAGACTTTGCTTATCCTGTGTGGATGTGCCACATAAAAGCCTGTTGTGGAGAAGTAACTTTTAACTCACTCAATGCTAGTCCTTTGAGAATAGGGCTAAAGTGGGCATCTTTTTGTACTTCCATCGCAAAATTTAACTTGTGTTCTGAGCAGATGGGAAGAAGTGAGTGGCTAAGCAGGTTTTGTATCAATTAACTGTTTTTTCATGTTGGAGCACCTTGGGTTTCTTGATTTAAATTTGTGTTTGTTAAGTATAAACAGTCATGTACATGCCAGAGCTAGGTTTAGAGCATTGTCACAATTCCTTGAACAAGTCCTGAGGTGTACATTGTCCAAATTAAATTAAATTTAACCTGCTCAGCATTGTATGTCATTAGAGGTACAAAAAGACCGTGTTGGTATGTTTTCTGGGATATTCCTGCTCCTAAAACTCATTTCGTGACGAGCTCTGCTTCTGCCATGTGAACACATCCAGTGATCTGACTGTAGACAGAGGAGTACTTTTGGAGAAATTAGTGGAGTTGGTTGAAGTGAGCGTGGGATAGGTTGACAGCTGAAGAATGTGGAAGGGGAAGGGTCACCACAGCGAACAGTGCACCATTAATGCCTATGCATATTAACACACATAGGACCATGGTGCATGACTGATAAACCCCTCACTTACATGCTAATACTGCTGACAGATTTCAAACATATCAAGACTGACTGGACATTACAGTGACACGACCATTCATGCATCTCATTCCTGTAAATCAGACAATGCAGGAAAATCATTTACAGTCAGGAGTTTTGGATTTACATGCAAATGATAATGTCACTTTTGTTTTGTTATTTTGCATGATTCCATCCAATAAGGCAGAATAAAGGAGAGTAATGTATTACACAGCACCAAGGTTATTAGTCTACAACTGAGGTCAGAAGAGGAGGAGGAGGTAGGGGACATTTGCCTAATTAATTACTACTCAGACACACTCACACACACACATACACACACGGGCATGACCTTTACTAATATAGTTTGTAGCAGACCACACAAACAGGACTCTCTCTGCCTCCCTTTTCCTGTTTCACCAACACACATAGACACACGCACACCCTGTCAGCAGCCAGCGGAGTTAAAGGGAGAATCAATTACAACTCAACTAAGGGGAAGGAGTCGGTTGCTTGATGGCTACATGTCAAGAAGACTGTAGGTCACAAGCCGTGCGCGCCTGTTTGTGAGTTCATGTTCATGTATCAGAGTCCATTTCCAGGATTCTGATTACATCATTTTCATTTTAAAGACCTTGCTCCAATTAAGTAATTAGTTGCTTGGTGTTTCTCTAATTATGGAGTTGTTCATAAAAGAGCTGCTGACCAGCCTCGGATCGAAAAATGGAGACCGCTGCACTTTTTGCTCCGTTCAACACACACATGCATGCAGTCTGGTTTAAAATCAAGTTAATGCAGTCAAATGCTTGTTATTTCTGGTAAAGGGCAGGCGGGACTCTGCATTTCTAATCACACTAAAACAGCACTGTGCTTAATAAAGAGCGCTTTGAGTCTCAAAGACAGATAGGCAATAATTGTACCTGGGGTTACTGAAAAGTGAGGAATCAAAACATGCAAAATGAGTTTAACATACATGGTTCATTTTCTGTATTACACTGTTTTACACATTATTTTAAAAATAACTTTTATCATGCTAACTAAACCAAACCTGTCCTTAGAAACAAGTTTATTATCAGAGGTGAAGGCTCACAAAAAGCAGCAAAAAGTTTAATGCTATGATAATTTAATGGAATATAGCGACAGAAAGTATAATAGAAAATGTTCGGAATGCCACCAATCCCCCACTTTAAGGCTGTCAACAGAGAAAGTGGCTGTGATCTTGAAGATCTCACCACTCAGCCTGTGAAAGCTTCACTATTTAATGAGATTCTGTGATGCTGCCCAGACTCAGGACATCGGCTAACACTCATACTACTCTCTTTTCCTCCCTCCCTCGCACACTCACACACAGCGAAAGAAACACACCCACCTGGTTTTGGTTAGCCCTCTATATTTGTAGTTAGCACTGTGCTGTCAGGTCGGCAGGAAAAGTCAGCTCTTAGTGAGGATTTTAGATAAATACCTGACTTATATTTAAACACAAAAAAAAACCCACAGATATATTTAAACTTGGTTTTTACTATTTTCCCAAAAGGTAGACACTTAATGCATTATTTACACACATGATAGCGGTAGGTACAATGTCAACAATAAATAAAACATCGCTCCCTTGTCATCCCTGATGAATAATAAAATAGGAAATACCGAATGTTAGATTTTTTTTGAGTTGCAATGTGGTTTTGTTTTTGCATAATTTCCCCAACAATATCCCACCCAAGACTAAAAAATTGTGTCTGAGGTGTGCATGACACATACAAGAACAAACAAAAAATGCAGAAATTCTTTAGATCACTCAGTGTAGTTTTGAGGACAGAAAGAAAATTAGATGCAGCAGAATTTCCTGTAAATACACTTTGTGGCTTCAGATATTGTATGTGAAATATTGACAGATGTATGGATGGAAGGATCGACTGGGTCCAATGTGTTGTTCCTCCCCCAGGTTTCATTATGGTCACAGACAAATGGAGGCTAAACACATGCATTTAATAGTAATAGCCAGATTATTTGGCATATACGGGGTCGGCTGAGGAGAGGAAGTTGAGAGGATGGATGAGCAAAATGGGGTTGAATGACAGAAGCAAGAGAGAGGTGGTGGTGGTGAGCCAAGGGGGGATGAGTGGAGATGTGGAAGGAGATAGCCGAGCATGGCGCGTGGCTGCCATGTCATCCTGTCATTAGCAGGTTGTTTGGGTCTTTAATTCATCATTCAGACCTTTATTGACTGGAGAGTGGGAGATCACTATCGGCAGGAGACACTACAAAAGTGTGTGTGTGTGTGTGAGACACTCAGTCACCAGCTGCTCTTCATTTCCTGATGCCAAATAGATATCTCATAAGATCATATAAACATATCACATGGCATATCAGCTAAGGTCAAATAATGCTGGAGGCTGCATTTTTGGCCATTTTCTCCAAAGAATGTGATCATGTGTGGTAAACTAAGTTTCACCTGAATGTTGCTATAAGTCAGGTTTTTGTAAGACAGCTGAGCATTAGTGATGTGCGACAGGCCCTTGATGACTGTGACAGGAGCTGACAGAACGGAAAACTCCGCAGAGACCGGTTGACACTGATAACAAGTTGAGCACCACAGGGGATTGCTTTGCTTGTGTATGTATTGTGGTGGATGGTGCGTTGTTGGGTTATAGAGACATGTGGCTTTTTTGAAAGGGGGGTGGCGGGTAATATATGAGTGACTGTGTGTGGTCTCATGGGAACGCACATTAGACTAGCTTAGCCACCTGCTCCGTCATTGAACATCTCGCTGCTCACACTTACAAACACATAAATACATACGCGCACTCCTTGGGGACAGACTCTGGACATCTGGCTCAGCTTGTCAGGATTTTTCCTTCATTTTGTGTGACCTGTTGACCCTGGTGGGCATCAGCATCACAGCGTCCCACCTCGTCATTGTTGCAGCGCTACCATTGGTGGATCACTGCCTTACAGCCAACTTGCAAATTCACACAGAGAAGAGGAAACGTGGTAATTAATATTTGCATTGTTATGGCGGTTTCCTTGCCTCCTTTCTCATGACTGTTTTTGTCTACTCTCATTATCTTTCTTGCTCTGAATGACTCTATTTCTTCCTCCCTTGCTCATTGAGGTCTCATTTTTCCATGCCTAAAGCTGCAGGGTATTAGTTATGCAAATATTGACATGCGGCTTTGCCCTGCTAGCTATCAATTGAAATCAGCAAATCGATGGGCCTAATAGCTGCTCATTAGCCACTTGATATATTTCCAGGGCTAACATCAGAACCTGTCAGTGGCTCCTAATCAATACAATCTAAAAGTACTACCCAACCAAGGCCCATGCCAGATGTCATTTTAATAATAAAAGTTGTTTGTCTGGCTTTCTGAGTGGAGGTAGAGCTGTAGGTCTGACTCTGTGGGTCAGACTTAAACTTCTCTGTCGTTTCAAAAAAAAGATATCTCATTAGCAGCAACATTCACGCAGAGAGTCATTTGGTGCTAATAATAAAATCTCATCAGTGGGATTTTAATAAATAACCTATTGTTTCATTTCTTTCTGTTATTGTTTAGTCCAATTCCCAGTTATGCATTGGAGCAGCCTGTTGTTTGGTCCTGGAGAATCGTACAGTAAAGACTTTGATGCAGCCAGGATGCTGCTGCTGAGAACAGGGCCAGACCGGAGCCCCTCTATCGCCCCCAGCGCACAGCCTTGCTAAGCTTAACTCAGCTGTTTGATGCCAAGCTCTGCGAGTGTGTGACTGTGTGTGTGCGTGCGTGCTTGTGTGTGTTTACTCAGCTCAGGGGTTACATAAACAAGAGCAGCTAGCCTACAGGTAAGACCCACAGGAGACCAGCCAAGTGAGAGAGAATGAGAGGCAGCGCCAGTCTCTTACCTTGGCATTCCCCAGGTGTTGTCGCCGTTGCTGGAGCTGGATATTTACTAATGAAGGGTGAACTGGAAAATGACTAAAGGAGATAGTAAACAAAGTTAAGACGCACACATACACCGAACGCGCTCGTACACGTGCGAGTGTGTTAATATAGTTAAGCTGGTGGAAGCTGGCGTCCATGCATGTGTTTGTGTGCATCTCCCCACCACCACCACCACCAATGTATCTGGGCCTGCTGTAAAGAGATGGGGAGAATGTGGGCGGATGGGGGATTGGAGGCGGAGGCTGGCAGCAGGGCAGTTGGCCGCTGGTGCAGAGAGAAAGAGCGGGGAAGGGAGTGGGGGGAGAGTGGAGAGGAGGGGGGGTACAGCGGAGATAAATCATTAGAGAGCAGGTTATTGGAAATGCAGGGAGATAAAAGAGTGAAGAAGCCAGTAATTGCCTTAAAGATCAGACTACAAAGCATTACTTTGGATTTTACAAGGCCAGCCAGCAACAAAAGAGCAGTAATTTATGAGCTCAGTGTAAAAGAATAGCATAATTACATTAAAAATTAATGCTAATGAGGGCTAAAATGGGGAAGGTGGTTATTATGAAAGTTTGTATTCATCTTCCCTGGGTTGAATGATGGCTAGTGGCTTGATTAATGGTTTAATTTCTATCAATTAGCAGGCAAAAAAAATCTCCACTGAGACAGGCCTAAATTGAGCATTGAATTACACATCTTTACCACGGTGCAGGGAGAGAGGTGGGGGGCAGAAGAGGGAAAGGCACTTTATTGAAACCTGGGAAACCACGAGATGTTTCTCTGAGAGAGCGTGTACGTGCACATGTGAAAGCCAGGCATGGGACAAAAACTTAAATGTTTACCCTGATGTATACGAAGAACTGGGATCTGCATCATGGTTTGGTTTGCAGCAGTGATTTGGTGCCTTAAGAAACAACCATTAAAAAATATACCGGCATAAAAATTAAATTTAAAACAAGTCTTTGTGAATTTGAATCTGTGTGACAGTTTGAAAAATGTTATATTGTGTGATTAAACTGGCCAATTTAAAATGGGAGTCCCCTTTTTTTTTCGATACAGCAAGTCCCAGATGTATTTCTTGTAGTCATTACACTACTCTCGCTACACTACCCACCATAAATATGGGAGCACAGTTTGCCCTTTCTTTGCTAAGGCCTATTCATTTTTAATACATTAATTAAAATCCTTTAAGTTCTCTGTTTGCCATATAATTCCAAAACACTGTCAAAGATTTGCCTCAATTTGCAAAACCGCAATAAAACAAGTAGTTAGTATTTCTTGTATTTATTTATTTTTTCTACAAAACAACAACAAGTGCTGCGGTAATTTAGCTGGCACGCTGGCGCAGTCAATTACTGGAATTAATCAGCAACAGCAATATATTCAGCTCGGCTGCTCTTGATTGACAAACTGTAGACCAAAGTCAAGTATACAAAGACAACACTGCCGTAGCCCAAGGCCTCAGTAGACATATGAACATGTGTTGTTGAACAGCCCCCTCTTCTGGCACGGAAGAGCAACTGCTGCCTCACGCTCTCGTCTTCAAGGCTGAAGGAGATGAGCTGAAATCTGTTTCCATTGGCTGGTTTGATTTTCTCTCCCCGTCTTCGGGTCTTAATCAATGAAGTGGACAAACAGCTATTTAGAGAGAACAATAGCCTATTGATTCTGAGCCACTCATCAGCACCGCTGTCTATCTAACTAATTTCAGTAATGAGATGGCAAGTGAGTTTTCTGACTCCCTCTTTTATACAAGAGCACACACAAACACGCACACGGTTGTAATCATGCAAGGACACAAACGCACATTGACATGCATTGCTTAGTCACTATCCATTATTCAAATCTGTACATACAAGACAAAAACTTTATTGACTGAGTTTGGTTCCATTTCCTGGTTCACAGTAATGGTTGTAATACATTTAAGCTTCCAGACACAAATGTTGCAGAGATAAAAATAACCTAATTTAAAGCTGTACGTTTAATTGTGTCGACTTTTGTTCCTTTCTCTCTCTGTGTGTCTGTTTTCTCTCTCTCAGCTTTCACTTTATCCTCCTCTCATCACTGACAGAGTAACGTTCCTAATGCGGTGACAATTGAGTCGACCTGTTAAATTAATTTGCCAGATAATGTGTCAATATTAAATATCAACTTTGACCTCTCCGAGCTGCAGAGTGCGCTCGCCCAGCTAGAGTATTGATTTTCGTCTGCCTCTGAGCTTGCTAGGCCTGCACTCAAAGTCCATTATTTTTGATTTTCTCATGAAATACATATCTTTGCCCGCTGACATCTGACAAACAGCATATGGAAGTCATTTTATCTACCAATAATGTGTTTGTCAAAAAGTCTGAGGTCTTAATGGATTCCTGCAGTGCACACGGACAGCCCAGCAACAGACGGGCCTGCCAGGGAGATGCTAGCAGATATGCGTGGGTGTGTGTGTGTGAGTGCGGATACATGTCAGTGTGACAGTTTGTGTAGTAATTGTTTATATAGGGCATTCATGCTCAAAGGACAGCAGAGAAGGGCTAATTGCAAAAGTGAATTAATTGTGCTGAATTAATTGTCGGCCAGTCGCAGGCGTTAGTTTTCATTCAAGCGCACACAGACCTGCAGTGGTGATAGTGATGTGAAGGACAGGCCACAGTCTCCAGGAGGATATTGGGCCAGTGTTCAGACTTCATCTAGCAGCCCAGTCAAGGTAATGACTATTTTTGGAGCCACTGTGCAATGCGTCTCTGCTCACATCCTCCCGCACTGGATGACAAGCTGATAGTCTGTCATATAGGAAGGCTTAATTCCACTTGTCACTCAGTTGTCCCGTTCTGCACTGCATTAAAATCAAAACTGAGTTTGTTTGAGTGCTATTATGAGCTGTAATTGTGTGTGTGTGTGTGTGTGTGCGTGCGTGCGTGCGTGCGTGCGTGCGTGCGTGCGTGCGGGATAGCATGTGACGCTTTGCTGTGAAAGCTGGAACAAATATTCATTTATTCATTAAACACCGGGGCCATGAAGATCTGTTGTGACACCCTTTCTGTAGCTGCTAATGGATTGAATTAATTCCTGCTATTAGCTCCAATTCCACGCTATGTGTGTGAATGTGTGTGTGTGTGTGTGTGTATGTGTTGTATCTGTGTGTGTGAGTGTGTGTGGTAGAAGTATATTGCTGCATATACAGATTTATGTGAGCCATGAGTGTGAGTATGTTAGTTTGCCAACACGTGTACATGTGGGAGTACTTGTATCTCAATTCTTCTATCCCATTCCTTGTATGTGTGTGTGAGAGAGTGTGTGTCATCCCATTTGTGTACTTGTTTTCATGACACAGCCTACATCAGTGCGGCAGAGAAACATGGATGTCTGCTGGATTGACAGATAGAGAGATGGGAGAGTGCAGGAGAGGACGGATGGATGGGGGAGAGAGGGATGAATATTGACTGATCAGTAGAAAGATTGACAGCCAGAGAATAATAGGAGCATTCAGACTCTGTCTTTTTTTTCCTGTCGCTAACTTTCCTGGCACACCTATTTTTGCCCTCCCACGCTACAAAGACTGCTCTTGAATTCTTGAAATGATTTATTATCTGATATGCAGAATCCTGATGTGTTTATATCCAAGAGTAATTTATTGGAAACCCTTTGTGTCCCTTTTTGTTTGATTGGACAAGCCAAAGCAAAATACTTTCTGATACATGAAAACTGTATGAAACCTAATCACATTTACTCTCCATAATGAAATTCCATGGCAGTGAGTTTGTGTTCATATTTTGATTATTTTAGAATGCATTATCTGAGTGTAATTCACTGTCTGGCTATTATCTTGTTAGTATTTTTTTCCCTTTGCCTTTTGTAGAGACTCTATGCCCTTGGCAAAGCAAGAGTCCTTTTTCATAGAGGCCAAGATTAAAATAGGGGAATGTCAGATATTTCATATCGTATGTGTCAAAGGGCATTATACAGAGAGATGGCCCAATCCAAATGAAATCTGGTGCCTTTCAGAACATGACAAGGGACGCTGACACTGCGTGTGTCTGTGTACATGTGTGTCTGTTTCTGGATATGTGTGTGCACATGTGCGTGCTTTTGTTCATGGCTTCCTTCTGTGTAACATGTGTTTCAGAGGGAACTTCTCTGGAGGAGCAAGTGCGAAGGATAAAGGACATTGAGGCCATTGAGAGTGATTCCTTTGTTCCTCAGGCTTTCAAATCATCCAGGGATGATATAAAGGTGCGTTCTGTCTCTCTTTCTCTCCCTGCCCCTCAGTCTCTCTAGCTTTTCACTCGTCTCTTATTGAATTTCCCTCTCTGCGATGCTGCGCCGTCTGTCCAGAGACAGCCCAGACCAAATCAAACATTCCCATTCAGCGCCGTTTGTTCCGACCTGAGACGGTTTCATCAGACGCTCCACTGTTCGCCGCCTCCAAAGCGGCAGCACCCACACAAAAGCCACAGCAGGCAACAGCCGTCCTCTGTCTCCCTCTCTGTCTCTTTCTCCCCCCTCTGGTTGTGCAGATGCAGACAAAACACAGAAGTCATTATTGAAATGTTCCTGTCTCTGAAGGAGCAGGAATTCGATTTGTTGGGGCTCATGGATGTTTTGAAAAAAATAGGCAACAACATGTGACAGCAAACCTACACGGACTTGTGGGACACATCTTGGTGCATCTGACACAGGTCAGGACCCATGACGTAGCAATTTGCAGTGGACTGAACTAGCCTGAGAGAGACTGCATGGATTGCACATGCAGAACATAGTCAGCCTTCTCTGAGTGTTACACACCTTTTTCTTATTGAACCACCAAATTTACCAGGATCTGCAAGGTTTGATGATTCTCAATCTGGTCTCCTGTAGGGGCAAAAATATACAGTATACAATAAGATACAGAATGTGTATTAAGTCAAACTGGATATGATGTGAAGTACAGATAAGAAAGGCACTTTTGTGTTTAACTATTTTAATGAGTTGCTTTTTTAAGAACAGAAGTGTTTGAATGAAACACAAATTCAACTTTACACAATTTTTTAACAGCTCCTTGTTGGTTTTTAGATCAATCTTGAAAGTATCGTTCTCATCATTAGTCAAATATTACTTTAGAGATCCAGAAAATTCATCCTTACTTGGGAAGATTTCATAGTCTTCCACTGTCTTTTAGCAATTTCATTTATTTGGCTGCAATGAAAAGAATATTTTCTAAATATACTGTACATTCAAACATTGTTTATCTGACCTATATTATGCCTTTGCAATTAATTAGACTCTTTAACAGAACGTTATATGCCTATAGCTGAAATGTATTTCAACAATATTTAGTTATAGTTTGAGAATATATGCCTATAAAGTTTATTTGGTTGTAGTATTTATAATTCTTGAGCTGTGAGATGCGACCATTAATAATTTTTAATCGGCTGTTAATGAGGAGAGCCTCAGCGAAACCTTTAACATCTGCTACAGAGGCTCTTCAAATTTTTCTCCAATTTTTTTCCTTTCAAGCAAGCTGCACTCATTAGAAATGTATATTCAGCATATTGCTCCCTCGAAACGTAATGACGAGTTATACTATCTGATATCTGGCACATCACCATGCTTATTAGTCAGTGTGTTTCATATCTCGCTCACTTTTTGTATCCTGCCAAATGAATTTTAAATAGATTTTTCCAACTGGGTAAACATTTGCTCTGGGGCTGGTATTAAGAGTGTTTGAAACATGAATGGTCTTGGCAAAGTATTCATTTTGATATTTCTTCTTAATCAAGCACAACAAGGAGAACAGGCCATCCGTTCAAATATGGGGCTTATTATAGCTTTAAATAACACCCCGAGGACTGGAGGAAGAGTCATCCTAAATATCACATTTCCTTCTATGAGCTTGGACTCTACAGATGGCAACATGAGGGCAACAGAGGCCTCGTCCTCAGTTTATGACCACTAAATAAAATTCCTTTGGCTGTAAATACAACAAAATGTACATGATGTTGCTATTCAAGTGACAAAGCTAACCTGTCACCAAGCTGTTTTTGAATGTTTTAATATTTAGCTTAGATAATCAGCAGTATATGAAAGACCTCATACACTTGTGTGTTGCAGCTTATTGAAAGCAAGGCCTTGTCACACTGTAGTTATGGGTGAGCTTACACAAAATATAAGATGGCTGACGTCAGGGGAGAGTATATGTATTTATCTATATCTCACTGCTTCATTACATTCACAGACAGATGAGTCAAATGAGATAATGAGATTAACACTTCGGATGCAGGCTCATTTTTATCAGTACTCTGCATTGCATCGGCCAGTCTTTCTCTGCCATCTTCTGGACAAGCGTCATATTACAATTCACAATTCTATACTGTGCCATTGTACACTGTATGTAATATATTCCAATCTATATCTTCATAGTGTTTAGTGTTTGCCAGTTAATTTACACAATTCTCGTTTATTCACATTTTGAAGCTGTAAATTCTGCCTGCATTGAGAGACAATTTTATTTATTTATCAGCAGGACACTCGAAATCAAGAGTTTTTGTATGCATGCTGGCTGCTTGCATATAATTAAGTCACTTAACAGTCAGAGCACACTACTTACTCAAAACCATTAAGTTATTATGCAGTCAGAAATTGAGAATATTTATATGCACATGTCATTTATGTGGTAGTTTATTGGCACTACAAGGTTTTAGGTTAATGATGTTGTATTTAATATGCATTTATATTTATTTTCTGTGTCTGTTTTGGTCCACTCAAGTATATTTCAGTATTTTAATGTACTTATTTTAATCGGAAGTTTGTGTTTTTGTGTGGATGCAGACTGAGTCAGCTGAGGTGAAGCAGGAGTCAGAGAGGCCATATTCTCAGGACGTCACTCTTCCCTTGTCCATAATCTACAATGACAGCGACTCACTTGCCCATCCCAGTGTAAGTTCTCAGCAGACAAATCCCTTCTCTGTTAGGTTTAGATTTTTTTCTTGTTTTTCTGCTGTCATGAAGCTCCACAGCACAAACTTTTTACCATCCTAAATGTTCGAATCCTCAGGCATAGCTGAAGCTGATCTGGTTTCTTGTCATTTTATTCACCATCCTGTTTTTGTGGTGCCTGAGTTTATTGATTGATGGACAAACTTTGTAAAGTTTTTCTTTTAAAAAAATGCTACTGCTGCTGCTAACACCACCAGCACTATTTACTCTGTTCCCTTATATTCCGATACAGTGCATCATATCATATAGGACACTGTGGTCTAGCAGTTTATAGCCTCCTAACATCACCCCCTCCTCCGACTGCACACCAATGATGAAAAACGAGAAGGAAAACTTTAAACTCCAATAATGCTCCCAGGGGCTTCCAAGTCATCTGTCTCCACTGGGAGAAACTAAGTTATGCCCTGATGTATGCAGATAACCCCCTCACATACACACTCAACACCCCCCAGCTCAATGCACACACATACACACCCTCAGACAGGCTGATGTATGGGAGCAATATGCCTGAGGCGGGCCCTGGCCCCAGCTTCAGCTCCAGCTCCAGCTCCGCTTCCAATTAGAACAGATGAGTCCCATTAGCCCGGCTCAGATACTGTCATCCCACACACACAGCCTCATTAGCACCGTGACACCGGCGCAGGGCCGACAGACAAGAACTCACTGGTGTTGAATCTAACACACAGATAAGATGCTGTGCAGCTGAAAGCGGCGTAGGTTAGGAATGAAGGATTGACATGCCCAGGGTTGCTCTACAATCTGCATAATAATAGACACATATCATCACATAGATGTAGAGTATGTACACATAGCCGGCATGTCAACATTATCTCACCCTCACGCAAACACACGTAGTGAATATAGAAATAATCTTCCAATTTTCCCCCTATGTCTCGGTGCCGTGCTTCTCAGTCACATAGTCATTATGTTACTTCCTAATAAACAGATGCCTTCATTCATCAGACACATGGAGCAGCAGTTTTATAGCCTTTTTACAATCAATATCATTACTGCTGGTGATGTACTGTGTTGAAGTCACGTGTGTAGGCCTTTTCTATCACCAGGCTCAGACACAGCGAGGCCCACCGAGCACTCGATGAGGTCTTTTCTTATGTGCATTTGTAGCTGAGTAGACAGGGAAAGACTGATGCGACATGTAAGATACCGCAGCCTTCACTCTAGTAATATGGCATCATCACTGTGTTGGTATCTACACTGGGGTCACATGGGTGTCAGTGGGCAGTACTGACAACTGCATGCCATGATCATGAACTTACAAGGAAACGCAGCTCATTTATTTCTGTCACCTTGGAGGTGTGAGAGGTTTGGAAGGTGGAACCGAGCAGCCGTAGCACTACAGTTCCAATTACTGACACCAGGAGTTGGTAATGGCATCAAGTGTCAGAGTAGACTATGGAACTATGCTCCTACTGCTTCGAGTAGATACCAAAGACAGTAGAAATGTGTTGGGAAGTCCAATAGATTTCACTGGTGTTGGTCAAGACACTTTTCTATATTGCATAGTTTCACAAATTAGCTTCAAGTCTGATCATGCATGTATATTCTGTATATATTTGTAATTATATGTCTGTGTCTACTCTTAATTAACTATTTAGACTCATTTGCTTTCGGATTGCTTTAAAGACAGAATTCACAGACATGTGGGGAAAAAACTACCTTACAATTAGTTAAGATAAGTAGATGAATTCTAAAAAGTACCTGGTAAATATGTTGATGTTTGATGAATCATTCAAGTCATTTTGCAAACATATAGGCCAAATATTTTGTGAATTCAGGTTTACAAAAGTGAGAACTGGCAGCGTTTCTAAACATTACATTAAACTCAGCACATTTCGGTTTCTTTGACTAAATTCAAACTAAACAAGACCTTTTATGTGGATATAGTTATGGCCGATTTTCACTGTCTTCCAAAGTTTTAAAGACCAAGCAAGTAGTTCACTCATGTCTTAAGATTTTTATGTTATATCTTCACATCCAAGAAATGCCGTTTTTATATTCTAATATTTCTGTCCATCCGTACCTGCTTTAATGTTTGTAACTAGATTCCATGTCCTTACCTGTGTCTCTGTCTTTCTGCTTACTTCCATATCGTCTGTCCACATCCTGCAGTTGTTCATGGACAAGGAGAAGGCCGAGGAGCTGTGGTTAAACAGACTGGTCTCACTGCGACAGGAGAGGCTCATGGGAAGTCCTGTGACCTGAAGGACGCTAGAAACCCAGAGGGTCCTTACAGTTCCAGTTTCAGCCTGCATCTACGCCTCATTCACTCAGCCAAATTTCCTTTTACTGTGTCTCAATCCCTGTTAAGTTATGTCTGGTTTTAGGACATTACATTTCTTATGTACCCACTTAAATTGTCTTAACTATTACACAGACTTGGAGAACTTTAGTAAATAAAGAATTTTTGGTTCTGATGTGTTTGTTGTTTTTTTATTAAAATAAAGAAGTGAATGAATTAAACAACTGGCTGTTTTTTATTTGGCTTCATTTATTTTGTGCAGTCAGATAAATTGCTCTATTACCATATAGATGTCTTTGGGATTAAGTGGACCTTACAGGAAATGTATATTTCTCTTCACCCAAACCTTGAGACATGTTGCATCTAGACAGCAGCAGTAGCTTATATACTGTACTGCAGCCCAAAAGAGGTAAAAGATAACCCTAATTTCTTAGTCCTTGCAGTCGTTGCATCCGCAAACAATTAGGGTAATCTTCACATCTGCCATGAACTTTGCACCCCTTTAAAATGTACAAAGTTTATGATTTTATCAAAGGATCGCTTGCATAACTGACAGTCTAAGGATTTTTACATCTGATGATACATTGACAGTGTCCTATAAGTACTTGGGAATGTGAATCGATGAAAAGCTTTAATTTAATGCTTGTCTCTAATTTAGTTAAGAAACTCAAATTGAAGATTAGTTTTTATTTTTAAAAGAACGCATGCTTCACATTCTCTGCAAAGAAAAACTTTTGGAAACCACCTTTTTTATGTATGATTGATTATGGTGATATACTGCACAGCCATACGGATTCCTCCACCTTAAAGAGACTTGATTCAGTGTATCATGCTTCACTATGTTTCATTTCAAAGTCTCTCACTCATCCACGATATGGTAATGTCGAGCTTCAGTAGCAGCCAACTGGACTTCTCTTTTTGGTACTTGAGGATGTTTCGGCATTTATCCACGAGGCTTCTTCAGTCCGAAGTGACCGGGGGGAAATCCCAGATATATACTGTCACCCCCAAATCATAAGGTTAATAGCCCACTAATGACCCAAGACTCGCATGCCTCGAGGTGTGAATGGTCGTGAAACTGCGAGGTCAGGGATGACTCAGAGTGTTAATGGGGTAAAACTCTGGGGAGGGATCTCAAGACTGCCTTATAAGTACCCGATAAGGGGTGTTGTAGACCTCCTCCTCTGTTCAGAGAAGACTGGACCATTTTTACATAGATGGACATCTGTCTTCTCTCTCCAGAATGTGAACATTGCTGTTCTCAAAAGTAGTATCCCTTTAGATGTTAGTGGACTGTTGAGTCATCAGATCTCAACACAACTGATCAGCTATGGCATATTTTGAATGGTAATGTTAGACAGTGCTCTCCTTTACCATCATCAAAGCACCAAAAGAGAGAATATCTTTTCCAACTGTGGTGTTCTTCCCTCCATTAGAGTTCAAAAACTTGGAGAATCAATGCGAAGGAGCATCAAAGTTTTTAATGCAGCATGTGATGGTCCAATATCATACTAAGACACTTTTGGTTGCTTTAATTTGCCATCCATCTGTACATAGCAACTGATGTTTGTTTAGTCTATGTTGTAACTCTGAGCAGAGATTCGAGGCAGTGTACTGTAGACTCTACACTCAGGCCTATTTGTAGAACTGCCACATGGTAAATCTATACTCAGTCTGGGACACGGTGTGTCACTCTTCAAATAGTCAGTGTTATAATGAAATAATACATAAGAATGTACAAATGATTCAAGAAGGCACACATTTAACTTAGCTGCGTGAGGGAAATTTGTGAGTTTGCACTCCTCGCATTCACCAAGTGGCAATATCTCTCAGTTACTCTCTCTGTTACCAAAAGCAGCGATTACTTCAGCAGGCAGTCTAGTAATTTAACCCTCATCCAAATTCTCCTTTGCAATAATGTTTATTGATATTTTTGCAGTTTTAATTGATATTGGTAGAATCGTGGAGGTGACAGAGCCCCCGCGTGGATAAGTTAGATTAAAAAAATAAAAATAAAAAAAGTAGTGACATGTTCAAGCTAGATAAGTAAGTTTACTAGAAATTTCTAGAGTGCCGTTGCCATGGCAGCCAGCCACAACACGCAGCGCGCGGAGGGACGCCGTTCAAAGCTGCGAATAACCAACCAATAGGAGAGCAGGGTTCAGATCACGTGTCTGGTGTCACAGCGACTGGTTCTAAACCACACGGTGCCCCCTGTTTAGTAACGTTACAGGAGCTGAGCGCTGCAGCTGAGACTCGGACTATTTCTTTGTTTTTGTTTTATCTTTACAGCTTGAAAACTGGTGGAAATGTTCAACAGTAACATCAGGGAGTTTGACGAGGATCCGTTTTTCTCGTAAGTAGCTTTAAAACCTTTCATAAGTCAAGCTGTTAGAATGTTTTGGCTTGTATTTAGGTGTTTGTCTCATAATGCAACAGCTCAAAAATAACTTACCACGAGGGTAAGCACCAAGAAAGTGTAATATCCCAATCAGGACAGACTTACATGTGCATAAGACAATACAGAGAAACAAAAATTAAAACTTCAAATTCTATCCACAGGACAAAACAACACTGAAAAGTTGCGTTATTGATATAATTTTGTTAAAGTATTAAGTTGCTGCAGGAGATTGTTTTTTTTTAACCATTGTTTTTATTTTACAAAGACATGGACAGATTAGGCCTAACTCAACTCATTGTGTCTGTCAGGCGCTCATTCAAACAGATTGTAACTTATAAAGTATGTTATGAATATAAATACCCTACTGTTAATAAAGATGACCACCTTGTTTGCCGTTTCCCTCCCATGTTATTCTCAGTCTGCACTGGGAACAGCATTTACATTACATCCCTAACTTTTATTTTGTACCTCTGCCTACGTTTAATTTAAGCAAACGTGTTGTGTAAGTGATGCTACAGTTTACAATAAAATTCAGTTGTTACCCATCAACATTTGCTATAAGATCTGCCAACTGTTTTCAAGGCAGACATTGAATTGTATGCTTTATTTTAATAATAAACTTCAAAATTCAATTAAAGTGTAACGTGAAAACTGGATTTACTGCATATAATGGAACATTATTTTACACGAATCCTATTTACTGGTACCTCAAATTTTGATACAGAAAACAAACAAAGTGCTATATCTTAAGTAACAGAATATCTAATGTAATTCAAAGATGGTAATTAGTAACATTTTTTTTAATTAATCTCCCCTGACACTGTGCTACAGTCTCTGATATATTGCATGAGTAAAGTGGCCACACTTGACCTCACTACTGAGGCTGAAATTATTTTAAGGCTGCTCCTTATTTCAGTGTGTTGTGTTCATTGAAGAATTTATCTCTAACAAGTTCCAAGTTGTCATAGGAGACAGGAGTCATTCTCAAATATAGAGTGCCTAGAATGAAGACATATTCATTCCCATCATCTCTGAGGACTTTTGTCATGGTTTGCAGTTATCAGCATCCTCATACAGACTTCCTCAGTTAATTTTAAGATGTACTTTGTCTTTCTCCTCTCCTACAGGGATCCATTTCGTGCTCACAGGGACCACATGCGGCAGATGATGCGTAGCTTCTCTGAGCCGTTTGGCGGGCCTATAATGCCCAGTATAATGGATGGGAGAAACCGTGGTCGCGACGGGACTGACCATCCCAGCTCATCCCTCGCTCTGAGAAGTGAACACAGGGTGAGAACCCAAAAAAAGCACTTTAGAGTGGTTTGTCAACTTGTGAACTCCAGTAACAAGTCAAAAGTTCACTATCGAGTGTATTGTAATATCCATATGTGTACATACGTCTGCGTACATGTCATGTAGGTTGGGAGGGGACAAAGGATGAAGCTCCTGCCTCACTCATGCTGCACATTTAGGCTTTATGACCCTCTAACGGGCTTAAGACCGCAGAAGATTAGTGTTTAGGGGAAGTGCTAAGTTTATTGAGGTTTTAGTGGAAGCTGGCCACTGGAAGCGTAACTGGAGCGCCACTCGCTGAGGTATGGGGCCATGTGAGTCACTGGTTTTGTAGAAGGGCAACCCCCTTGGCCTCTCTGGACAGTTATATCTAGCCCTGAGGAGCCCTATTTATAGTGCATTGTTCCACTGACACACTACTTTCTCGCATATACATGTACAAACTTATCTGACACTCAGAGCAATTGAATCCAAGAGAAATCTGCTTTGCTCTGCTGCTTAAAATAACAATACAAAAATACAAGTGTATTCCCATAAGTCGTTGTTTATTGGCGGAGAATAATGCTGCGACCTTGCAATATGGTCACAGTACAATTGTTAGAGAGCACCTATAGGCCACTTTTTTGCTCTGAAACATTTTGATGTTAATTGTGCTGCCTTGTAATGTAAAGACAGTTTGGTAAGGGACGGGATAGTTTGACCAGCTAGTTTGCACTCGTTAACCTTTCCCAAGCTTCCCTCTCCACTGCCTAGTTACTCCTGCTAAGTCAAACTTAGTCCCTGACACCTGCTTCCTCATGAGAGCTTGTATATTTATCCTTGATAATGACTTTCATCTGAAGTGGAGCCTCACTTGCCAGCAGTCTGCTTTGTCTTTATTAACATCATGCCATTAACCAGCTAATGCCAGCTGAGAAGGGACTCTGACTACTTCACTAATGACCTCCATGACAGGGAGTGAAATGGAACTACACTGCAAAATGTTCATCAAAACCAGTTATTTAATGTAACATTAGGTGTTTCTGTGTGTGTTTCATGTGTGTTTGACTTGTCCAGCAGTTGTTGACAAGATGCAGTTCATGTAAGAGTGTGAAAATACAATATTTCTTTTTTTGGTTTTGCTGTTTTAAGGAACTACATGACATTATGTGGACTTTATAAAAGTATGTGTTAAATGTAAAGTTTTTGTGACATGGCAGATTTCTGCTTAGCTGGATCAAAAGCTGCATTAAGAGCAATTTGTAGAGTATTAATTCATATGGTCTCTTTGTGAGGTGAAAAAAGAACCTGAGAACACCCATAATTAGGGGTCGACCATTTGTCGACTGGCCCAATATTCAGTATTGTTCCTGTTCCGGAAACAGATTTCCAATTAAATGAATACATTTTCAAATGCACGACAATCTTATTAAGCTGCCTCTCTCTATTTGTTGTCACTCGGTGGTCTGGAGCAGTGTCCTACCAACAGCACTATCTGATTGGTTATGTATCAATAATAGCCAGTCAGCAATGAACAATAAACTTTGTTAGGTTCTCTTTTAATTAAACATATGTAAAACATAGACAAACAAGGGTATTTCAACAAAGTTTTCTGGTAGAGTTTGTGTTATTCAGAATTTTGACACCGAGATTCAAATGTATGCTGTTACAAGTGTTGTTCTTTGGTTACTAACTGGAACAGGTATCGGTCCTGAAAAACTTAATGTGCGACCCCCCCATTCATTTTTTTTCTTGATTCATGTGCAGACAGTTGGATAGGAGACACAAATGTAAGATAAAAGAAAAAAAAAGATGTCTATACCCTCCAGATCTGTAGCCTGCCTTGTTAATAGTCATGTACAGTAAACAGAGTAGCTATAATATGGTATAAATATATGGAATTAAGGTTGAGTTACCATAGGGATCCACATTTCAAAAAATCACAGAACTCTGCTCTAATCTAACACACACTCTTTTATCAGAAGACAAGGAGAAGTGCTGCCCAACAGTGGTCAAAAGGCTGAAGCTGTGAAGCTGTGCTGCCGGCTTTGTAAAGGCACGTTATGTTCAGATGTCAGGGACACTTTGTTTTCTCATTGTTGCTCTTTTCGTCCATCTGTTTAGCAGAACGTGCCTTGGCAGCGCCGTTGCGTTAGCAGCAAGATGACAGACACCTCTCTCTAAAATTGTTCTCCATTATCACATGCACAAAAATACTTACAAAAACACACACATTCAGCATTAAAACACGTTCGCAGGCACAGTTACACACAGTCACAGTTTGCAAAATAGCATAGATGTGCTGGCATGCACAGAAATGCAGCCAGACATTGGCCACATAATGCTGGAAGGCCTATGCTTCTTGTAATAGCTTATAAGCATTTGATTCCCAGTGGGAGACTAAACCCCATCTTACCCTCCAAGGCTGCTATGAGTACTCATGTTTCTCCATCTCTTGCCAATATCCACTACCTGGTTCATATCACCTTTCAAAGCACTCTTTCATCGCAACACTTGTTTGCAAAAGTACTGTTGAGTGACAGTCAAGCATCTTACAAGTTACTTGTACTTAAAATATTTGATTCTGTGGTTTGTTCAGTGCTGTTAGGGATACGAAAAGTTCGTAGATAGAATATGTAGAGCTGATCTTGTCTGTGTTGTGGATTTATACCGTTATCGCAGATATACCTTTTACTGTGGCACACTAGAAACATGAAATGAAAAGAAAAATAGGTGTAAAAATGTTCCCATCATTACTATCCATCCATTATCTATACACCACTTAATCCTCATGAGGGTTGCAGGGAGTCTATCCCAGCTGACTTAGGGCGAAGACAGGGGACACCCTGGACAGGCTATCACAGGGCTGCGTATATAGACAAACAATCACACATGCATTCACGCCATCTTTTAGCTACAAGGCGTAAGTGCTACCCACCAAGCCACTGTGTATGCAGCCCCATGATTACTATCAGAGCACATATTTAACAAAAGCCCTCTGACCTCTAGGTGATTCCCCACCTTTTTGTTTTTCTTGCAAGTATGGTTTAGATCAGAGACAGAAAAAATACAACCTGCAGTAGTCCAGACAGACTACAGTAATGTGTAGAGCACTGGGTCTGTGCTCCTTATTTTGCGCCCTCAATCTCTCCTCTACTTAGCCCTAGTCTAAATATAATGTGGGGAGATATGTAACCGGCATTTATTAGTTCATAGATGCCACTGTGAGATAAAATTGGCCGTGAGGCTTCATAGATATGGGCCGGGAGCGTTTCACATCAGCTTGACCTTTGAAAAGAGCTGAGAGAGCAGCCTTGGACTCTCCGACCCCCGCTGGTTCTGTGTCCTGACTGGTCCACTCTGCCCACTGTAGCCTTCCTAGAACGAAGCTCGGTTTCAGCATTAAATCCACACTAATCTCCGGCAATGCGACCCAATTACACATGTAACACAAGTCATTCAACACCCCACTGATTACGCACAATACCCATGCACATCACACCTCCAAAAAATGCCCTCGCACACATAGCGATGGCCATTGAGATGCTTATCCGGGGCCGCAGGGTCACAAGCACCTGTGGTTTTGGCCCCAGGAACACAGAGTCTGAGTGAAGGCTGCTCCCTCCTCACCGGTTGCTCGCTTCTTGCTGCTTGCACTTCTGGAAGGTTCACGGCCTTGAACGGCTGTGTTTAAGGCCATGTGGAGAGTGGTGTGTAGCTGTGCCAAGGGCTTAGTGACAGATGTAAGACAACCTAACAGCTTACTGGCAACAACCCCGACAAACACGCAAAAAGTCGACGTGATTTATGTGCATATAAATATTGGCGAGCTAGAATATGAATGTGGATTAGTGACAGTGTATTTGGTAGCATTTCCATCAGTGCTGTAACAGGCAGCCTGCTTGTGTGACATGGATGGTGTTTTCTTTACCCTAAAGTATCGAGCAATATTTGAGGCCTCTGTAATTATATTGTAGACATTGTTAATGTGACTAGTGGTCTTAAATAAAGCATTTAAAATGGCTCTGTGTTGCTAAACTGATATTGTTTTAATCCTCAGGACATGAGTCGGTCATTGTTGCCCTTTGGCAGTATTGACAGCACGGTCAGTAGAGTTCATCCGCTGTTCAGTTACTCTCTCATGACTTTCTCATTTTAATCTTTGTAGGTCAAGTGCATGCTCTAACTCTGTGACTGATTCAGCCCACTGCTTATTGACTAGAAGCTGTTGCTCAGTCGGACACAGTGTTTCCTCTACGCTCCATCCATACTTACACCATCACGTCAATCCAGTTACTCAGGTTTAACTATGTTCTTTACTAGCACTTTACCGTTACCTGCACAGAAATGCACTGGTATTAACTGATCAGCCACAACAATAAAAATTACCAGCCAAAAATAGCATAAATCTGCAACAGTGTTTATTTGGGTGACACATTTCAAAGTAATAACCACATCAATGCCAGGACCTAAGGTTTCCTGGCAGACCATTGCATTTGTGATGAGATTTTCAATAGCATTCACTTAAACTCTCAGTGGTTTTAATGTTGTGACTGATCAGCGTAGTACCACCAATACAAGACTGTAACTGTGAATAGTAAAATGCCATTTGCAAAACATCAAATATTAGCTTTAAACAATGTGTATTTTAATCTCTTCACCAGGACTGAGGCTGAATTGATTAAATGAAGTTACTTCTGCTTCTAAAAAGCTACACTACATTACGTAGTCATGAATTTAGGAATTGAGACCACTCATACGCAACATAAACACAATATAAAGTCAACTGTTGTTTTTTTTACCAATATATGTACAGTAGTTTTCGAACAGCTGAAGCAACAGTAAGACACCCAGTTGAAACAAACAATAGCTTGTGTACAGTAGTTTCAAAGTCATCCTTTAGTAAAAAAAAAAAAAAAAATACTACTTTATTAATGTAAGAATAATAATTTTCACAGCTGAGAGTAATTTTTGAACAGCCCACAATCACTTGAAGGCAGTTAGTCTTCACCACTCAAAAAGCACATACACTACTGTTATACCTCAGTGCAACACTTAAAAACAGTCTTGTGAAAACACTGTAACCTGTATGTGGAATGACGAGTAGGTTGCTTTCTGAGATTTACAAAAAGTTGCACAGGATGTATTGGTTATGTATTATCTGCAACATCATCATACTCATGACTTTGAGAAGATAAAAGGTGTTTCTTGAGCTGAGCTACCTCTGTATAATTCAGCTCTGTTTGCAAGCACTTCTTGTTCCAAGATGACAAAGATGTGGCTTTCTGTAAGATCTCGATGCATTTTAACAGAAAAAAATCTCAGTGGCTGCATCCTTATAGAATATGTAATGTTAGAATGGTCTGCATGCAATTCATGCATTGTGATGAATTGCATCTCACTGTGGCATGCATGACTGACTCGAGTTGTATTCAGGGTTTTTTCTGACTCAAAAAGAGGCAAAGGTGGTGCTTCAGCTGCGATGTACGAAATTTTATGTCACGGGCCTAGCCCAGCACCACCCCCTTCTGGCCATTTTGTTCCCCTGCCGGTGTGTCGCTGGTCTGTGAGGCTCTCTGCAGCTGCTGATTACGGGATTAGATGCAGCTGTGAGAGCCTCACACCTGCAGCTGATTCCACCTGCTGCTATATAGACCAGCTTCATACAGCAGGGGATGTGGTACCATTCTGCTGTACTGACTGCCTCGAGCTGAGACAAGGAGCAGCTGGTGTTTTTACTCCCTGCCGTCCTTAGTGGAAGGACGGGAATCCCTGCCGCCCTCTGGAGAAGGGATAGTGAGTTTTTGGCCTGAGTGGCATTATAGTTATTTTTGTGAATAAAACCTGTGTGACCGTGACCTGCCTCCTGCCTGCTCTGTGTGCACTCACCTTGGGTTCACAATCCCCCCAACCCATAACACTTTACTTCTGTTGTTTTCAATAAATAAGAAAGTGAATGCAGACATGCACCCGTTCCTAAAAAATAACGAGAAGATTTTTTTAATTTATAGAAATTATACAGCTTGCAAGGTTTTCAACAAATATTACATGTAGTTTTTCCAAGATTATGTTATTTGTTGAATGTGCTACAATAAATGTGTCAAACCTGCAGTCTAGTTGATGCATTTAACATAGTTTTTTACAAACAGCAGTCATTATTGACAGCATAGTCATATTTTGATCAAAGCAGCTCAGAACTGAACATGTTGGCCACCTTTACATTCTTTATGCGGGAAAAACTCCAAGTAAGGCCATGGATCTGATGCTAGACTTGGTTTTTAGTTTTGTTATGAATGTCACTGGGTCACATATGTTGAAGTGACAAAATGTGAATGTCCTGGTTACAGTGTCCCAGAAGGCACGCATGTGAGACACATTTAGCACTTTGTGCATGTGTGTTTGTACACATGACGGCGTTGTTCATGAGCTGATAATGCCAAGCGACCAGGTGGCATATGAGCTTCAGCTATTCAACTCCTGGAGCTCTGACTGCTATTTTCCTTTCGTGTTTGCACAGGACATGATGAGGAATCCCTTTGGCATGTTTGACAACATGATGGCCAACATGAGAAACAGGATGGAGGAAATGAATAGAAACTTTGTGAGTTAACTCAAGTGATGTTTTCTGTTTTCTTCCTTGGCGGCTTTTGGAGACTGCCGTGTTGAATGAAATGTTAAGAGTGACTTTTTGTCAATGTGTTTCAGGAGAATGCACCCACAGACTCAAACACCCACTCTTTCAGCTCCTCATCAGTAATGACATATTCAAAAGTTGGGAACGAACCTCCCAAGGTCTTCCAGGCGACCTCATCAACACGCCGTGCCCCTGGAGGCGTAAGAGGATGTGTTACTGTATTATATCAGAGAAAATTTAAGCATAGTTTAGTGCTGTGTTCTCTAAAATCATTGTGTGTAATAGCTGGACAGAGGACTCCTGAATTGAATCATTAACAATAACATTATTAGCTGCACCTGTATTCAAATTGTCCATCATGAGAAAGGTTTACTCTCTGACTGTCTTGTGTTTTTCTGTACATAAGTTTATTTGAGTTAATGCACTTTTGTATGGACCAGCTGTGTCTGGTGGGTTTAATCATGTTTTTTTTTTTTTTCTCCCAGATCAAGGAGACCCGGCATGCAGTTAAAGACTCTGAAAGTGGACTGGAGAAGATGAGAATCGGTCACCACATCCAGGACAGAGGACATGTTGTCGAGAAGAAATACAACAAGAAAACAGGAGAGAAAGAGTTCAATCAGGACTTCCAGAATTTAGATGAATGTATGTTTTCATTTTCATTATAGTCTTCTCTCAATTATGCATCTTAATTGAGTTGCTACACGTCTGGTCCGTAAATGTAAATCCATATTTTGTAGATCATTTACAGTGATTCATAAACCTTAAATACTGGCCATAGTGTTAGGACCATGATCTATTTGATAAGTGCCTTGGACTTATTGCATGGACCAGTCAGTTAAACATAAAATTATCTCACTGTAAGTGCCACCAATAGGAGAAGGGGAATGAATTTTGGTCATTTTGCTGGGAAGGACAATGGCATTCTCTCATAAAAACCTGCAAAGTACCATTGTCTACGTCTCTCTGGGCCACTAGTCTGTCTAACATGATCACGATGTTTTCCCCTCAGCCGAAGCACAGTCTTTTGATGATGAGTGGCAGCAGGAAGTGTCCAAGTTTGAGTCGTCTGGCCCCATGTCTCGCCTGAAGGAACCTCGACCCCGTGCTGCTCAGCAGGCAGCCCTCACCGGTCCCGGGCAGGCCCACAGGTCAGTACTCAGACCACATGTAGTGTCGAAGACAGGCCACAATCTGCACATCAGGATCAAATGACAAACAAGTGGAAGACACATAGCAGACATATACAGACTGGTGACAAATTAAAGGAAAAACCTGAACCCTTGGCCCCTCTCCACCCCACCCCTTGCCGTGAGGGGATCCGGTGGCTCTGTTATGCTATTAGGGACATTTTGCTGGCAGGGTTTGGGTCCACTTGTGCCATTAGTGGGAAGGGTCACTGCAAATCAATGCAAAGTTATTCTGAGTGATCATCTTACCCTAGCATGAAACATTTCTGTCCTGATGGCGGTGCTTTCTTCCAGGATGACAGTGCTTTCATCTGCAGGCCGTGTGGGGTCAATGAATAGTTTGATTGCCATGAACATTCTGATAATTAGAAGCTATGGCCTGCTCAGTCACCAGCTCTCATCCCATTTTGTTAGTCTAGCATAGACCACCATTTTAGACAGGGTTCTCCACCACCATCTTTAAAACAACAAATGAGGGAATGTGTTTTGGAAAAATGGTTTCCCATTATTCAAGAGGAGTTCTATAAACTTGTAGAGTCAATCCCAATGAGCTCTGAAGCTGTTATGACAGCATGTAGTGCTTACACCTTAGTAGGACAGTTGATAGTTTTTTTCCTTTAACTTGTCACTCATCTGTACGCTCTGTAAAGATCACTGTTATTGTGGTATGATACCAGAGTTAACAAGCTCTCAATTATTCTGTTTTTCTTTTCTGTATGTTTCTCACAGACACCAACAAATTGCCATGACTGAGGGTAAAAGCAAAATGAACTCAAACTCAGCAAAGCAGTAAAAATCACCCGTCTGTGTGTTCATTAAAGTCTTTCAAGCATCATACCGACACCCTGGTGCCTCCACACCTCCACGCACAAACTCACACAGAGGACACGGACCCAGGTTTTAAGAAAGTTACTCTCCATCTGCGGTATTTTACATTATTGCTGCACATTGTCTCAAGTGTCTTGTACAGGTTTAGATTTAGAGTTAAGGGAGGAAAAATTGCTGCAAGCTAATTTCAATACCTCAGTGGTATTAATGTAAGGCTCCTGAAAAAGAAAAATCTATTTAAGAATCTACATTTTGCCTCGGAGAATGATCAACAGTAATGAAAATTTTATCATTTGTAGTATGTTGGCTGTAGAACATTTAAAGCCCACGTTATTATACTTAGTATTCACACTTGTAGCTTTGTGTTCTTGTTTCTTTAACATAAACCAAGAAACAGCTCATCGATGTAGTGAAACTAAGAAGCACATTGACATGTCACGTTTCAACACAAAAACAATTTCTATTTTTCATACTGCCTCTGTTAATATAATTCAACAAGACACAGAATGTAGTGAATTACTGACTCGTGTGAAATCCACTAATGCACTTAGGCAATATCTACATTATTTGTAATTATAATGTCCAGCACCTGATGTTCTAAATATATGTATTTTATCTGCTGTAATCTTTGTAAAAAGAAAAACGTACCCTTCTTTTTTTATATATATTGTTACTTTGGTTGCTCATGTTTTTCATCTGATGAACTCCACCGTGCTGCATAATATAAACTCGACGGATTATTCTCAATAATTCACGTTTTATTCTTGTATATTTTGGCGAGCTTCAAAAATAAAGCCTGTATCAACACAGGCTGTTGTCTGCAAATAAAAATGTGAACAATAATGTGGTGTTTTCAGGTGTTTTTTGTTATAGTTATCAGTCCCAAATCAAGTCAGAAGTTAGGAGAAAGTTGTCTTAATTTGTAAAAGCCTGAATAAATGTTATGAGAAACTTTCACTGTATGCTAGTGGAGCCCTGCAGAGGGTTTATGAGTGTGAGCCAGTATTGTGATGAACCTCTTATGCCCGGTTGTGACCCAGCGTGGTATTTTTGGATCTGAGCACTTGTCAGTAGCTCATATTGGTCTGAGATGTTGCACAGCTGCGAACCGGCCATGCTCCCCTCTCACGTGCTTGTATATCAGACTTCACTGATCCCTCAGCTTCGCGTTCAAAAGGAAGAAACAGAGGAGCATCTGACCTATAGGGCTTCTTTAGCCCAGGAACATAGAATAAAGTCTCATCTGTGTTGTTTCTTTGTTCATGTAACACAGAGGATGGTATACACAGTGAAGGAGAAGAGGAGAAAAAAAAGTCTTCTCCTCAAATTTCCCAGTGTTCCCCAGGCTGCCATTCTGTTGTTCCACTATATCATCGCTACCACTTAAACTGGAGGAGCTAATTCTCAAAGCACATGGCCTCTTTATCCTACTAGTTTTGTTTTGTACATTTTTCTTTTCTATTTTAATACTAAACAATCCACCTGACACTGCTACAAGAAAATGCTGCTGCAAACTTGTAACTGTACCACATGTATTTTGTAACTACAGCACCTGCATGAGCAACTGACTGTTGTTGAATTTATGAATCATGCCTTAATCATCAGCACAAAGATGTTATTTGCAGACAGTTCTTCCTTTGTGTCCCGAGAAGGATAAGAAAACATCAGTATCAGTACAAAGGTTTAATAGTCAATACAAATATGCTACAAAACATTCTGACGCTCTGCCTCCACCTGCTGGTCAAATCAGAACATGACTTGTCAGGAATATTTACACAGCCTTTACAAGAAACATAACTTTAAAAAAAATCTCAACCAAACATACAGGATCTTGTGAAATCAAACAGTATTTTGACCGATGTAGCGAAAAACTGTGATTTAAATATGAACAGTCTGAAATCCATTATTGTTTATAAAAGTCACCAGACGCAGATAGAGTTGGAGTAGTCTGTCCAGGTCTACATGATTCCCTGAGGCTGTCCCTTTCCTGCGATCTTCTTGGAACACTCCAGCAATGCGTTGTGGATATCTTTGGCGCAGGAGATTTGGGACTTGATCATGCCGAGGTACTGGGCGTAAGACATGGACTCTGTCTGCACTGTGTCTGGCTTGGTGGCTGTTGGGACCAGGTTGGGTGAGTGTTTGGCGCTGTCGATGCTCTGCGAGAGGCATTCATACGCCAGCCGCTGTGTAGAAAAGAGGAAGAGGAGGGCTGTATAGCTCCTTTTACAGTTTGACATTTCTTTGCCTAAACAAGGATGGTAGACCGACTAAACAATTTGAAAACCACTATTCAAAAGCATGATTTGTGTTCTTTAAAGGAGTGCTTTTCTCATTTTTAGCATTACCTTCATCCCCTTGTCATGATGGTGTTGTCTTTACATCACTGTGTTTGGCAGCACTGTCGCATAACAAAACCCTGTTTATCTGTGGGGTTCATTCAAAAATTTTATGTGGCACAGACAAGGACATGAAGGTAAGACAGGGAAATATTTCAAGGTATTCTTGGGAATTTCTTAAAGAGCACATCCCTCCATGCTATTAAATGTGTTAGTAAAATTGTATTTTGCCGTTAGGGTGTAAAGTTTTCAAGGAAATAAACACAATTACTGAGTGAATACAAAAATCTATAGTTAAATGTGGTGCTGAGCTTCCTATATATCAGATATAGATGTGATTGAATGCCTCTATGTGATGGATAGACAACTGTACTTGTTTCACGACAGGTTTTTTGTGAGTATGAGCGTTTGAGTCTTACCAAACACAGCTCCAGCTGATCGCAAAGGGCATAAAACTCCTCTAGGCTTTTGTCAAAGCGTTGAACAGCCGCGTCACTGCTTTTACTAAACAAAAAGAGGCAAGAAACACATTGCAGTGATGAGAAAGCTGTCTGACAGAGATGCCCATAATCAGAAGCAATCAACCCCTCATGTCACCCTGTTCGTGTTTAACTGGTGTTAGATTAATTGATGACGTTCCTGTAGGTGATGCTGCTGTTAGAATGGCAGTGGAGATTGCATGTGGCTGTACCAATTCCTGTTCAAAACTCAGTAAAAGTCAACAAATCGCAAAATGTTCTGTCAGTATTAACATATATTCAATATCATTCTAATGTGAAGTAGATGTAAGAACTTCTCAGCCTTCAGCTAAAGGACACAGTTTAGTGTATATTAACTCTGCTTAAGTGGAGACAGCACTACAAGTGAGACAGTCTACGCTTCACATTGCTAACACTTTGATTACGTTGCGGTACATCTCATTTCATTCTGACAGTGAGAGACAGAAACAGCCTGAACGCCATTGTTAAGATGTATTTAAACATTGCTGCAATGAAACTCAGAGATCTGAGTTCTCTTCTTCTCTGCAGTCCGTAGATCCACAAGAGTCCCAGGACCAGATTCCAAGACTGATCTGCAAAGCCCCTTGTCAGGCCTTCCTGCTATTCTACCAACAGTTAACTACCAGGTTTGCATACTGAGCCATCTTCCTTTCTTCTGCCTCCTCCATCCATTCTTCCCAGGAGACTGTTAGTTTGAGCAAGAAGACAATTTGTTAGTGATGGTGTGGTGACTGCAATTGTTTTCAGGAACTTCAGTTGTCTCCCTAAGGCACCCAGAGGCTGCCAGACTGTTTCTGTTGTAAGCAGACCACTCTGAGCTTTTGAGTAATATTGAGGCGTTCCCCCTGCTAGAACAAGGATGATTGTGTGCTTCTTTTGGTGTTGCTCCTTGCTGTAGATGATCTCAGTGTAGATGGTGTTTGCTACTGCCTGCAAAACTTTGTCATAGCACGTATGATACTGTCCCTCTCCCAAGACGTGTGGACATCAGCTGAGCATGTGCTCTATTGATCCTGTTGTCTGGGTGAATTGAAAAACATGTGAGTCTGTCAGGCCAATGCTAAACAGATTAGACAGACTTGGGAGGATGTTGTCCACCAACTAAGGATTATTGTGCACTATTTAGTTGACGTTAATGTTAGAACAAATTAAGACTGCGAGTGTAGTTCTACACATTTCCCTGTGTTTCAAAAGACATCAGTGTTTGAAATATTAATGTAATAACTTTTTTTAAGTGTCAATACAACAACCGATTTCAAAATGATTCCTGATATTTTCATGCTTTTTGTCCACACCACAATAAGCATAACAGTACACTACTGTGCTTCTGTGCTTATCAGGACAGTGAGAGAAGTAATTTAGAAACTTAGGAATTACAATATTTTGTTACTGGTTCGTTGAAAATGGGTTCTGACAATCCATGTTTACTACCAAACATCTGTCTCAGACATATTGGTATCATCAGTTAATCAGAAACTCCAGTTAAACTACAACACCCCAACCAGGCTACTTACATGCCGTTGTCAATTGTTGTGTTATGGGCCAAATTCAGGGATGCAATCTTCATTACATTCTGAAAAAGAAAAACATAAAGTCAAACATTTACAGCGCATTGTCTCTTTAATATACCTGCTAAGTTCTAGTAGTTGGGCTACTGTGAAATCGCTAGCAAAAGCAACTTTAGCTACTGTGAGCAGATGTCTCCCAGTTCAGTCTTTAGCTAGCTCTCTGGGGCATGAATTACCTGCAAACTCTCCTTCAGCTGAGGAATTAACATCTTAAATCTATGAACTGGGTCGAAATCTTGCTGTTGGCTCAGTTGCTGTTGTTGTTGCTGTAACGAAGTAGGTTGTTGTAATCCGGGCTGAGACATCGGCCCGCCGGGTTGCTGCTGAGCCGCCATCTTGACCGACTATACGACAAAAGAAGGGCAAAACATCGGTTTATAGTCTTTTCAGAATAAAAGCCCTTCTTGAACCTCACAACTCACTCATTGTTCGTATGAATGTTCATGTGCGTGTATGAGCTGTTTTAATAGTATATATAATACCGGCATAATAAATAACAATTTAATTCCATCTTTTCTTCACTAATATTCCAACTTATTCCCGAATTTTTTTCATATATACATATATTTTTTTAAATTTTATAAATCTTACATTCGTATTAAATACTTTTGAATCTGATTGAAGTTAAATATAATAATAGGCCTTTTAAAAAAATGATAATTTTTCAAATTCTTATTATTAAAATCCGCTGCGAGTTTATAATCGTGCCTATATTTTTTTATTATCACTACAATACCTAAATATTGTTTCATTTATGAATCATGCAGATTTTTGTCTTCATGCAGATTTTCGTCTTAACTAGTATTCTACTTATATTTATAGTATATCATTTCAGCTTGCTTCTGATCTTTTGATCAACACTGCATACAGGGTTTATTTTTACGTCTGTATTACACACGTTAGAGATTTCAATAATTTCGATATTTGGTTACTTTTTAGTCTCTCAAGTGTTGTGTTTTGTTTTGTTTTGGCTGATTTGTTTTGGCCGGTTTTCTCGGTGGTTTCTTGAAGGCAGCAGCGGAGGAGGGAGGGCCCTGCAGCCGCTTCTCTCCCGCAGAAACCCCGTAGTGCCGCACAGCAGCGCCATTCGGTAACTGCAACAGTATCCAAAATGGCAGGAGCTGATGGAGACGACTCTCTCTACCCTATCGCCGTTCTCATTGATGAGCTGCGAAATGAGGACGTACAGGTTGGTAACACCGGTTTCGACATTGCTTATGAGTTACATTGTGCAGTGAAATCAAAGAATTTCGCAGTATTTTGGCGTGTGAATGCCAGCTAGCTACACAGCAAAGGTGCTAGCTAACGTTCCCGGCCAAGGCCTAGCAGGAATTTTCTGCCGGGCGCACCCTGTCTTGCCAGTCTGGCTTCTTGTCAAGATTTGTGATGCTTATTGTTCATTTAGAGTAACGGTTAATATAGACCTAAGTCTGTCGGTGCTTCTATGTAAAGAAGTTAAATATCTTAAACTGTGTTTGTTAGGAGAAGCCAACCAGGTCATTCACTTAGCCGCTAGCTTTAACGCGTCGCTAGCACCTAGCAGGATGCTAACTAAATGACGAACGTTGAAGTTGGAAATCACAACAGCGGGCCGTTCAAGGCTCCAGTGGCTAAAGTTCCCCTGTTTATTCTTTCTCACTTCGTGTAAAGCTAACATCTCGATTTAGCTACCTTAAGTCATTGCCACACGAAACGTTGGTTAACTTTAGCTAGCTACCTGTGGCGAATACACGGAAGGCAACATTAAACAACATAATAAATACGTTACTGGTCAATTCTAGCAGAAATAGCATGAGATCATAAGTCTTGCTCATGATGAGATTTCTAAATGTGGTTTATCGTCTCTGTCAACGCATTAATGCATGTCATTTATTATGTGTACAGTTACGTCTGAACAGCATCAAGAAGCTGTCCACTATTGCACTGGCCCTTGGTGTAGAGAGGACTCGCACTGAACTCCTTCCTTTCCTTACAGGTAATACGGGCAATAGTCTTCCTCGTTAAATGCAGAAGTGCTGAATGTTGTATTCCAAAACAGCCCGAGCTGTTGCAATTGCTGCCAGTAAACGTGTTGCATGTTCAGAACTGATGACATATTTTTACAAGTCCCTTTGTCATCACCTAGACACCATCTATGATGAAGATGAGGTGCTTTTGGCGCTGGCTGAGCAGCTTGGCAATTTCACTATGTTGGTGGGAGGGCCGGAGTACGTCCACTGTCTCCTGGTAAGTTTATTGGAGTCTAATTTGCTGGATGGTTGGTATAAATATATGCCTATTAGGGGACATGTATCACATTTGTATATCCAGAAACAAAAATTGTTAGGATCTATTAAAAAGGCACATGATGTCCACGATACTGCAATATTTATTGTAAATACTAAATATTAGGGCTGAACAATGTGTGAAAGAGAAACCTCTTGAAGTGATTTTGACGGATAATGCAATAAGAGTTTGGATTTTATTGATAGTAGGTTTTTTTTTTTTGTTGCAGTAGAAAGAAACAAATACATTATTTTTGTTGTGGTCTGTACCAAACAACTATGTTCCTTTATGGTTGAAGAATATGATTTACAGGCCAGAGCATCTCTAGCATCACAGTGTTTCATTTATAACAGCGTTTTGGTGCACATTTTTTAATTGTTTATTGAAAATGTACAGCTCTTGGAATGTGGATATTACAATTGGTTGTTCAACCCTACCAAATGTTCTTTTTAAAGCAGTAGTATTGCATGTATGTCTTGATATGCAGCCCCCTCTGGAGAGCCTCGCTACAGTGGAAGAGACAGTAGTCAGAGACAAAGCTGTGGAATCCCTGCGGAAGATCTCTCAGGAGCACTCTCCAGTTGACCTGGAGGTCCACTTTGAGCCTTTGGTAAAGCGACTGGCCAGTGGTGACTGGTTCACCTCTCGCACATCTGCCTGCGGCCTCTTTAGTGTGTGTTATCCTCGTGTCTCCAGCACTGTCAAGGCTGAGATCCGCCAGTAAGTGACGTTTGAAAATAGTGCTCCAAATCCCCATTTCCACACGTAGGCTATTAGGCGATTGTTTTAGACTTCTAACCCAGTTTGTTTTTGCTATTTAATGTTGTTTTGATGTTTGTGGTTATTTCTAGACATTTTCGCACCTTGTGTTCAGACGACACTCCTATGGTACGTCGTGCTGCAGCATCTAAACTGGGAGAGTTTGCCAAAGTCCTGGAGCTGGATTATGTAAAAAGTGACATAATTTCCCTCTTCACTGCTCTGGCCTCTGATGAGCAGGTATGAGCCCTTGTCTTCCCTCTTCTTAACCTAACTGCATTTTTAGTCTTAAGTGTATTCGGATCTTAAATGCAGGGATGGCCAAACTGATCATATTACCTTTCTCCTTTAGGACTCAGTGCGGCTGCTTGCAGTGGAGGCTTGTGTCAGCATTGCCACGCTGCTGCCTCAGGAGGACCTGGAGACCCTGGTGATGCCAACTCTACGCCAGGCTGCAGAGGATAAGTCCTGGAGGGTCCGTTACATGGTGGCTGACAAGTTCTCTGAGGTAAGCTGAAGCCAGTTGTTTCCAACAATTTTGACATCTGCTAATTGGAAATGAGCCTTATTATTCCAATTTTCCACAACACATGCACAATCAAAGTCAGAGAGGAAATTATGTTTGAAAGCGAGAACACATTTTATTGTCCAGGATGAGATCAAAGTTCATTACAAATACTGACACAGGCAGCATTACATACATAAAAGTGATGTTTTCACTCAAGTTTTGTAACCTTTGTTCATATAAAGATTATAATCTGTAGTTGGTGTTAATGACAGCTGAAAGATTTTTGAGTATCCGTACCTGTTTTAAGACCAATGATAATAGAAGCTAAGTAACACTTTTATGTGTTGCCCCATTATTTAAATTAGGGATGATGTTCAAGCAAGACTGCAGCTGTTACTGCCACATTGCTGATGACTCAGTTATGGCAAATTTTATATATTGCCATTTAAAAAAACAAACTGTTTTTTTGGGAGTTTTTTGTATTTGCTGAAAATTGTACGGATTAAATAAGTTAATGTTTTTGTATCAGTTAAGCATGTATCCACAGTTGCACATCATACAACAGCATCTGTTAAACATTCTGTCACATATCAGTTTTGTCTTGACAAACAGGAACATCACACATACTGTGCTGGTGAAGTTAGGCTTGCACACTGTTTTAACTTTGCTAAATCCATGCAAATACTTTGATTGATTGGGGAATTGCATGAAAGTTAGATGAAAAGGCATCATAACTAAATTGATGAAGTAAAATATTTTTACCTCCAAGGTCTCTTTCTGAAATTTAGTGAGTCTTACCCTCCACATTCAGAAAATCTCCTATACAATTTTATTTTCAGCCTTCAACGATTGTCACATTGTTGACTTTGGTTGGTGGCGTTTTTTTGTGCCAGGACAACTTTTAGGCAATACACACTGAGAGGCATCATTTGTAGGTTGGTTCAAATCTAAACCATATTCAGTAGAATTTATATTATGTTTTCATTCGTAATCTCTGACAGTCAAGCACATACAATTTGAAATGCAAACAAAGTGGAAACGATGTGTTGACAGTGATGTGATGGCATTGTATTACCATTCAGAAACAGAAGGCACAAAGATAAAGTTTAAAATATAAGTTCTTCACAGTTATAAGGATCATGAGGATGTTAAACATTATTTTTTCTTAGCATTTTAGCACTGTCTGTATTTCCAGCCTTTGTTTTGGCATAGGTATTCTTAAGATGTCATGAAGTTGCAATCAGATTACAAAGACAGACCACTGCAGGATCTTGATATGACAAAACTAATTTTACAATGGAGTCAAGCATACTTTAAGCCTCCCTCCACACTTGTTATTTTATCTGAATGTTTAAACTTCAGTGTGTTGTATTCAATCAGAATATGACATGAGACCCGTTACACTGGCCACTGCAGTGACAACACATCACCCATGTAATCTGATATGCACAAATTACTGTTGTGATATTAATTTGTGCATGTGACTGAGACAGATCAAAACCACATTTTTATTGAGCCCATCTTTCAGAGTCTGACATGCTAGAAACTTGCATTATCCTTTCTGTTGCATAGTTTCAGTGCACTTCTACTTTGGGTACTGAACCAGGACTTCAGTGTTTGTGGCCATTACTGAGTTAATAGCATACTTTATGTGTTCAGATAAGCATGCCACTTTTTCACCTCGGTGAAATAAATACCTGAAATTTTTAGAGTTTGATTTGAAAGAAGCCAAATATGATTTTTCTTTTTTTTTTATCATTGACCACACCAACAGCAAAAGAGTAACACCTACACTGGTCACAAATTGTTCACACTTCTTTTTTTTTTTTTATTCTTTTTTTTCCCATTTTTGTAAAATCTGAACTATAACTAGTAAATTGTCGATCAGTTGGGTCAAAACATTGGCATTAGACATCACTTTGGTCATCATAGTTATGTCACTTGTTAGATATCTCCCACCTCTCAATTTTTAATTCCCTACTAAAATCTATAATGTCTATTTGTATTGATATTTTCTACATGTGTATTTGTATATTGAAACGCATTGATTTCCTTTTAAATGTAGCTCCAGAAAGCAGTCGGGCCAGAGATCACAAAGAATGACCTGGTCCCAGCCTTCCAGAATCTCCTGAAGGACTGTGAAGCTGAGGTCCGTGCTGCTGCAGCCAACAAAGTAAAAGGTAAGTGGAAGATGAATTACATGGGTTAAAGTTATTTCAGCTGCTCACCCAGTATCTTTCATATTTTATTGACAGTGTACATTTCTTTTTGCTAGAATTCTGTGAGAACCTCCCAGAGGACAATCGTGAGCAGATCATCATGACTCACATCCTGCCCTGCGTCAAGGTAAAAAATAAACTTTCCTGTCTACCACATTGTGACATTCCCCGGTGCTTCACTTCTTGGTTATACAAAAGACACTTTGATTTGCTATCAGTGGTTAGGCATGGACATTGAATAGAGGCTTATCTTTTTATAGTTGTCCACAAAGCATTTGAACAGACGTGGTGTTACGGCATCTATTTAGGGCTGTTTTCACTACCTAGGTCTAAAGTCGTGATCATACCCCCTTGCAGACATGCTCATAGACAGCTGCAGACACCACAGATGCATAGTTAGCTACTTTTTAGTCTGGACTCCCACTTGGAGGACTCTGTTCCATACATGTGTAGAAGGCTGCATGTATGTATTCTACTATTGCGCTTGTAGTGTAGTCACTGTGTGGACTGAAAGTTTGGACTTCATGCGGATATCCACAAAGGGGTTTGTGCGAATTTGGGTAGATAACGAAATTTATGTCAAACACACCTTTATATACTCGATTAAGCAAAAACTATAGCTCTGGCCTTTTTATATAACACTGGTCATTTTTCCTTTTGATACAGTTTTATTTATCAACTTGTTTGCTGACATCTCAAGTGAGTAAACAAAGAAGTGGTCAAAATAGGGTTTTGAGTTGAACAGCATTGTGTGAATCAATTATAGATGTGAAATTGTGCACGCTAAAAATGTTTATTATGCAATTCTCAGTTTTATAGAAAAAATATGCTCATGATAGTAAGCATAGTAGGTCAGAGTGGAACCAGGCACATGTACTAACCTCTGGTGTACTTGAGAGGTTGTTTACAAACTGCGTACTGCTTACACTTGTAGACTAAACTTTCCCGAGTCCCCCGTCCAGATGTCAGCAGTTGGTGAATACAGTATTACAACTGACCAAAACTATTTAAAAAAAAAAAAAAAACAAAAACCTTATAACAAAAATTAGGATTTATAATAAAATTGATGTTCTTCTAGAATAAAAATATTGACACTGTTCTCTATTGATCTGTGTTTGCTTTGATGCTCTTGATCAAAATATATCATAAATCCCTTTGAAGTAAACACCATCCATATGCTAAAAACAAAATGGTGGTCCAACGAAAATCCATAGGGGTATCGGCCCGCTAATGTAACTTTAGCCCTGACTGGCTACTTGGGGTGTGTGTTTTGCAGGTCTATTGCGAAAGACATTAGATTAGGCGTTGTGTCTGCATGTCGATGTTGGTCAAGATTTTGACCAACAGGTGGCACTGTTGCTTTTGTAGAATAATAAGTTCAGTTGGTATTGCTTAAGAGAATTTCTTTTATATCATTGTTTCTTTTTAGTTTCTTTACTAGTGATATCGGAAATACAGGCAGAGGAATTTCTGGATCTACAGACTGTTATTCATAAAAGCTACTAAACGGTATCTCATAGAGTCATTCTGCTTACCCTGTCAACATATGAGCAGTGGAAAAAACCATACAGGTAGCAGCAAATGAACACACAACTTTAGAACACTGTAAAATTGCCAGATGGTAATAACATGAGCGTCTTTCTCACACGTAGCACAGGTCCCGCCACTGGAATTGTGATAGAGGCAGGCAATATGCTTAGAATTTTGGTTATGTTTCTAATATATTCTGGCTAGACTAAAACTAATTATCTGAAAAGTGGTACAATTCTTGGGTGCTTGCGTTTTTCCTAAAAGCTTCCATGTGATAATGGTTTGATTAGTTATAATTAATGTAATCAATGAGCATGGAAGGTAGGTATATAAGTAACAGGCAATTTCTTTGCCCCTTGCTTATGTTACACCCAATTCTGTTTCTGTCTACATTCTATTGACAGTTTTTTCTCCTACAGTTGTTAAATGAAATGACTGTTTGTTGTCCACACTAGTATTAGGTTCTCTTTACTGTGTATTTACACACAAGTCGATTATACCTTCTCTGTTGGTAGTGTGTTGTGAATATGACCCATAGCAGTAGTTTTGATGTTTATTTACGTACTTTCTGTCTTAACTATTTGTTTGTGCTGATCTCTCTGTCTCCTGTGTGTCCCGTCCCTGACCAGGAACTCGTTTCAGACACCAACCAGCATGTGAAGTCAGCCCTGGCCTCAGTCATTATGGGCCTTTCAACCATCCTGGGCAAGGACAACACAATAGAGCACTTGCTGCCTCTCTTCCTGGCTCAGCTCAAGGACGAGGTAAAGGAAATGTGGATTTGTAAGCTGGGGCCCCAATTTCTCTTTTATATAGTACACAACTGTCTTTGGAAATCCAAAAGGCAGTGCTTCGTTTGGTCACATTCACAACGAAAGGTTCCTATGAGAGCTTTTGAGTTTGACGAACTTCTTTGGCCTTCTTTGATCAGCGTGTCTGAGGCCAGGCAAAGTCACTTAGACGCAGCCACCACATATACTTAACTGCCACCTGGCTGCATAGAAGGATGATTCATGCAGTTCGGAGCCAGCCAAGATCTTACAATTGGAGGACTGATTAGCTGGAGGAAAGTGTAATGAAGATGGACATTGATTAACCACATAGGTTACTGCATGATGTATTTTGATTGAATTTACAGCCTTATGGAATAAATGTAGATGTTTGGTGGGTTAAGTAGATAGAATAAGGTCAAGGTTGCTGCTGGTGGTGTAGTGCATAGATTTGTTTTGTAATGAACAAAGACACGTCCTTTCATGCGCTTGTTTGCATTTAGTTATTTTTGTGACTGTCGGTATGAGGCATACTTTGGAAAAGGTTTGTTCAAAGAGCTGTTACAGAAATAAAATCATAGAGCAGTGTTTTATGATTCTGCATTAAGTTAAAAATGGGCCTGGTTTTAGCTGATGAGTGTTGATGTACATTGTTCCTCCAAGGCAATGAATTCCTCAGGAACAAGTGCCCACTCACATCTTCTTGAATGAATACATCGTTATAATGTCAATTTGCATATAGGGATCAGACAGGAGTTGGCAGGTTAGACACAAAGGTATATAAATGTTTTGGAAGGCTTAGGCGTTAAGTTCTTCTCTGCTTTCCTTTAGTCCTATTTAAAGACGACCCATTTTCCTCATTACACAAACACAAGACCAAGAGTGTCTATTTAGATTACTGTCCAAACTGACAGCTTTGACTTTCAAATTTTAAGTTAGGGTGTATCTGTCTGAGAATAGTTTTAAAAGCAGTAAGATGGGGAATATTCTGTAGACATCTTGTTCATTCAAGAGCTGCGATATTTCAGATTGTTACTGTACCGTACTTGCCTGCTATTTAGTTCCCATTTGGTTTACAAACCTGACAGAAAATGTAGGGTCATTGTTCAGTTTGTGGCTTCTGGACTTTGAGAGTATGTGGAGGAAAAGTTATGTTTAGCTGTTCCAGTTTTTAATGTCCTGTTCAAATCAGACATATAGCAGATCTCCTTTTCGGGCTCTTTGATATAAACCTGGGGTGTATTTTTCTAGACAACTACTTGGAAGCCTTTGTTTAGAGAGACTTAAGTGGCTTGGCCTGACTGAAGCAAAGAAATTTGCACTTTCAAACAATCCTATTATTGGTAAATATAAAGGCCAAAAACTAATTTTGCTTTAGAATATGTCTGCTTTAAGAGATAGCTGTGATTTGTCTAATATCTAAATACTTTATGATTAAAGTGTGCTGCTGTAACCTTGAGTCTTAATTTTTCTGTCACAGTGCCCTGAGGTGCGTCTCAACATCATCTCCAACCTAGACTGTGTGAACGAGGTGATTGGCATACGCCAACTCTCGCAGTCGCTGCTGCCGGCCATTGTGGAACTGGCAGAGGATGCTAAGTGGAGGGTCCGCCTTGCCATCATAGAGTACATGCCCTTGTTGGCAGGACAACTGGTGAGTCATGGAGTCTAGGAAAGACTGCTGAAATCCATATAAAATATGTTTTGAATGCTGTCCTAATTAGTACCATGTGTGAACACAGAAATATTAGCAATGTGCAGACGAGAATACTATCAGGCCTAATTTGACTATGGGCATCCAGGAAATTGCTCTAATTACACTGTTTCCCCAGGGAGTGGAATTCTTTGATGAAAAGCTCAACACCCTTTGTATGGCCTGGCTTATTGACCATGGTAAGTGAAGTCTTTGAGGTTAAAAATTTTCCAAGCAGTCTGTAGAAGAGTAACAAGTTCCTACTCACTTTAAACTCATAAAATTCATGTACAGTGTCATGGTCACAAGACAGGATGTTCTTATTTATGAGGGCATCGTAAAGCAGAGATGGTTATGGGGGCAGCTTTCTTTGTGATATTCTATTTTTTTTTCTATTAATACAGATTAAACTCCTGATTTTGGCCTTCTATTCCAGCTTGAACTACTTTTGTTTTGCTCTTACGACACCATAAACTCTCAAAAATCACTTAACTCCCAAACCAACTGTGGAAATATGCCTAAATTTCTCATTATACTTTCCAGTTGCAGTCATTTTATTTGCTTTGACCCTGCTCTGGAGCAGCCTGTGATACCTTCATAAGGCACTAACCCCTTTTTTAAATAATCTTTTCTGCAACTACAGCTATATCTGTTTAATTTTTGTGACACACTCAAGCTAAGGTTGCATTGGTTGTCAAAAGTGTTATATCAGACTCAGTTTCTGTGACTATATCGCCTAGCATTAGTTTCCTACATCTCTGTTCTATATTACTGCTATCACTCACCTGAGCTTGGCAAGTCAACAGACAAATCCTCTCTTACGATTCTGATTCTGTGTTATTATCAGTACAGAAAACCTGATGTTAAAGGGAAGAGATTAATGATCTTAGAGGGTGGGAGTGAGAAAATTGCAGGCTAAAGAAGGGATGAGATGTGGCAGCAGCTGTCTTCTTTCTTGTACATGCTAATAGAAGGCTCTCTAACTTTGAAGAGTAATCTAGTGCTACAGCTGTGAGTAGAGAATGCTACATTCTGTTGTACAATGATTTTGATAAGTTGTTATCGGAATTTGTGTCACTGTAGAATGGTTAAGCTGCTCTGTTGCACTCTGTCGTATTTTCTGCTGCTTGGATTATCTGTCTATGCATCTGCCTGCAGTGCTTCCTGCATTGGGTTTATACTGTTGTTAATGGACTTCAAAAATCCCAGTTGGGTCACTCAGTGTGTGGGTTTGTATTTGTACAAGTTTACCCGGGGCTCTTCTTTCTCCCTAGCAGTTAAAACTGGTTTGTGAGACAATCATTTGTCTTCAAAATGTAGAAAAAGCACTAGAACTACACAACACACCCTGCTGCATTTTATAAAGTATAATATTGTCTTTTGCATAAAATTTTCACCGAGTCTGTAGTGTTCTCTTGACATCATGTTTTCCAATTAGAGAGACACACACTCGCTGTTGAGGACAAAGGGCCAGCTGGGTTACATCATTGGAATGCTGCTGGTGTGAGTTTCTCTGCATGTGTGTATGTGCATGGCTGAGGTTAGGGCCGTGCCACCCTTACGTAAGCCCTTCAAAGAAAGACAGGGCTACGTAAATCAGCCCAGAATCTTTCCCTTACTGACTCCGTTACAAAGAGAGCTACAGTACATTTCACATACCATACAAATTCCATCATTTTTGGTGTTTTGTCAGACTGAAACTTGGAAACGTCTGATAGTATATGAACCTGTCTTTTTTTTTTTTTTTTTTTTTTTTTTTTAAATTGCTGAATATAGTCTACATAATGTACTAGAGCTGAGTGATATGGCCAAAAATATATTCTCCGTGATTTTTTTTTTGTCGATCAATATGTCAGTACAACATCCATTTCATACCATCAGTGAAGCAAGGGTAACTTCAAAATGTCTTTTAGACCTCAGAGATATACACAACATCAGTAACAAAATGTGTGTGTGTGTATTTATTTAATATATATATATTTAAATGTATCCAGAAAATTTATTCTTGTTCAAGTTTGGGATTGAGATAAGATCAAACATTATGATGCCTGTAACCAGTGAAACCACTTTTTTTACGGCTCTAAACCATCACTTATTTATGAATGAATAACTTAATCGTCTTTGCATCCAATGTGATACAATATTTACATCTGAACAAAACAACAGCAGTGCTTTTGAGAAGACATCACACAGTCAGCCTGTTCTCTGATTGGCTATTGCACTCTGCTACCAGCAGTTACACTTACTTTTATGTAAGTGCAACTGCTGGTAGCATAATGACAACAGAAAAATGTTACTTGCAACATGGTCCAAGTCCCCTCATGGAGATTGACAAGAAGACAGTCAGAACCATAGCTTCTGTGGTGTGAACTAATGTGACCATAAGATGCTTTTTAGCAAGCTATGCTCTTGCTGCTAGTGTTTGTAGGCACAGCGTTTTGGTTTTCTGTACACTTTGTGGAATGGTAACAATGCTTTTTGAAATGGTGAAAAATGTTTCTTTCAAGTCTTTTCCAAGACACCTTGAAACAATAGTGCTGTACTGTTTATCCAGTTAGAAATTGGACTTGTTTCCAAGTCATAGCTGTTGTGTGTTTTCCTTTTGCTACAATTTTCTTATCTTGTGGGGACATTTAACCTTCTTCACAGCCACTCATTGTGTGTTTTGAGTGTTTTTCTTGATTTTGCCCTACATGTGGCAACTATGCAATCCTGTTGTCCAGCTTTAGCTTATAAGGATGATTTTCCAGATGAGGTTTGACGTAAACGGGAGAATTATCTTACTTGTCGCTTGTTTGTACTCATTAAGGATTTATTTGTTGGAACTATTAAGAAAATGTGTCCAACTTAATTCAATATTGTTTCTATGGCCCAGTATCAAAGATGACAAATTTCTGTATCTCTAGCCTTGTTGTGTCTCTGCACAGAAAGCATTACAGTAAACTTGACCAGTCAACCATCACACACACTGATGCAACTAATTTCCTCCTGATTTAATTAATCCAGCTGTCTAATTAGTATTTTTTTTTACTCACACTACATGCAAGTAGACACAACCCAAAGTGTATTTTTAGATGTCAAGTCTATTTTTTGTAGTTTTCTGTGTGTAGCTACAGCAGCTGTGTTGGATTCCGAGCAGTGTCAGAATACAGGCGACCTGCAGTCAGTGTTGTGCCTGAATGCGTCCTCTGTAGACACCGACAGTTCACTGATCCTACTGCAGCTGCTTTGCTAACGTCCTGCTCATGTTACGACTCCTGTGTGGACAAAATGTTAGACCCTGTGTTGTAATGATGGAAAAACTTTCGAAAGCAATAGGAGTGAACCCACTTCCATCAGAGACAGGCATGCAATTGATGTTATATGCACCAAATAAGCCAAAGGATCTAAATTACAAATCACAATGAGAATGGGGAAAATTATAGATTGTAAAAACATGAAGACTTTTATCTGTAAGCACTTGAAGCAACATCCAGATTCTATCAAACAGTGTCCAAATCCAAATCCCCATTGAGACCTGGGAAAAGACAAAACTCCTGCACTCCTTTCACACAGAATGTTGTTTGTGTTTTCTAGTGTATGCCATCCGTGAGGCAGCCACCTGTAACCTAATGAAGCTTGTGGAGAAGTTTGGAGCCGAGTGGGCTCAGAACACCATTGTCCCTAAAGTGCTGGGCATGGCCAATGACCCCAACTACCTCCACAGGATGACCACTCTATTCTGCATCAATGTGAGTATCCTCTCTCATACGCTTGCTTACATGTTCATTTGAAGGGTTTAATATTTTATTTAGGTGATTCATTTTTCTATACCATCAGTGTTTAAAGCTTTGTTAGTTCCTTTTTAAAAACTTATTAGGCCACAGTTAGCAAATGTTTTTGGTGACCACTTGATTTCTGCCTCTTAGGCTCTGTCAGAGGCATGTGGTCAGGAAATCACCACTAAGCAGATGCTACCAGTGGTCTTGAAGATGTCCAATGACCAGGTGGCCAACGTACGCTTCAATGTGGCCAAGTCCCTTCAGAAGATCGGCCCTGTCCTTGACAGCAAGTAGGTTGTCTGTTACTTCAGCATCACACTTTTTTTCCATCTACAGTGACAAATATGTACCATCCCTCTAACATCAAGAAGCAGCTTTGCCAATTTGTTGATTAAATTTGATCCTTTGTCTTTGTCCCCCAGTGCCCTTCAAACAGAAGTGAAGCCAGTGCTGGAGAAGCTGGCTACAGACACAGACATGGATGTCAAGTACTTTGCCCAGGAGGCTATTAGTGGTAAGAACATTTTTCCTCTTTTGTTTTCGTGTACAAACTTTGAATTGCATGCATTATATTTGACATGCATTCAAAAATTAAAAATATTGTAAAAGCTCTTATTGTCATTTTCTCCTCTTTTACGCAGTTCTGGCCCTAGCATAACCGACCCAACATGGCTGAACCAGACACCCACCCGAAACAGCAACGCAAACACTTTTACAAGATATTTATTGATGTTCAGGAACAACTGGTTAATGTATAGAGAAAGCTGTTAACAATTGTTTTATCCTTTTTTCTTCCTCCCTCATTTTTTTACTGTCCAATGGTAGTCCATGTCCAGGCATAGCACAGGCTTCTTTGTTAACCTTCCTCTTTGCTGTAAATGGGTGCTTTTACAAAGGCAAAGTGTGATGAAATTGACTTAAGTGGTGCATGCTGACTAATGTGCTACTGTACTCGCTAGGTATCGCTAACCAGAACCCTGTCTCACATTCCTCCCTTTGACATCCTTGGCCACTGTTGTACTTTAGCCACAGTCATCGCAGTATACCATGTCTGTGTTCGCTACCTAGGAACATGCTAGCTCTCTGTGCTGCTGCACTTTTTCTCCCAGTGCTAGATGGAAACTTTTAGCCGCAGATGGTGCAATAAGCTGTTTATTTTGCTGAGCTTCCTCCTGAATCAGCTCTTTGATAGCGCTCTTTTCCCAGAGACACTGGTGTGACTCTCCAGAGGAGTGATTGAAAGGTCTTTGCAGGTCTATTGTGCATTTTTTTTTCCATCAGACCAAACCTGTTGTGTCTCTTAAATACTTCACAGATGTGTAATGTACAAAGTTCTGACAAAGAAGCAAAGGGGCATCCATTACTGCATGTAATCTGATGAACTTTCTCAACGATTGCATGTACTTATCAATCTCAAATAGTGTACTTTCCCAACTCCATCTACCCAGCTAGCATGCCCTTCTGCACTGTTTGTTGTCTGCAGCAACACAGATTGAATTGGTCAAACAAATGAATTTCCTTGGCCCAATGTTATAGGGACCAGCTCAGTTGTAAAGTGTTGCTCATAATTATCCCTCCTCCAGGTCCTTAGTGATTTTGTTGATGTGCAAGGGTGGGAAGTAATAGTCAGTTGTGATTTTCTGCAATATGTTCTCGGCATTGCTCTTAATCTCTGTGCCAATGACTTTGATTAGCAGTGGTGTTTTCTTTTAGTTTGCCCGGGTAGACTGTCTTCACCTGTCCTGCTCTGTAAAGAGACAATGTTCTTTTCTGTAAGGGACACTTTATTCATCTGACATTAATGGGATGGTAAAACTAAATTGACTACAGCTATCAGGACAAACTGCTTGTGCTCTTGAGTCACCCAATCTTCCCTTAAGTCCATGCTAAGTCCTCCGCTGAACATGAGGTTTAAAAGCATAAGGTCAGTGAACACGTCTAGGGCCACCCGTTTGGATCTGTGCTTCAAAATCTCTACACAATGGAGAATGAGTGCATGCTTTCAAAGAAAGTGGGATGGGGGATGTGGAGCATGTGTACGTAAGGCTGCATAATGTTTTATTATGGGGTGGGAGCTGGGGCGGTTATGGGCGGGTTGAATAAATGTATCATCTGTGTTGATAAAAGAAACTTTTGTCTTTCCCTGAACTACTCCTGCTGTTTCCCTCTCCCTGCTTCCCTCCCCCCTCTCATTCTGTTCTCTTGAATAAACCTTAATTGTTGATTGTCCTGTATCACAAAGACTGTGCTTTTATTTTTATTTTGAATTCTCTTCACAATTGGGATGCTGTACTACTGTATCTTGATCTGAATAAAGTAACACAAAGGAACTGGTGTAGCCCTCTTTTATAACTAGTAGTTAGGACATCAAGGCTTCTTGTCACTGTAATTGGCAATTTTTTTAATGGGATCATTCTGGTTGTTCCTGTTGTCGCCCTGTAGCAATCACTTCATTAGAATCTGAACATCTAGAACCTTTGAAGAATATTCACATTAAATCACAATGGAGGAGCAGGTTTTTATGTTTTAAGTTGTAGTATATCACTGCATATTGTTTGGGTCAGTGAGAAGGGAGTTAAGGTACTATAATAATAAAAATCTGACTTTTATAGGTTCAGGTGATGAGTTGAAATAAAACAGTGTCATGCATCTGGTCAAAATAATTGCCAAGTACAAAAATAAACTTGAAAAATGTTTACTATTCCTTTTGTCTTTTGCTTTGCTGCAGGATAATTGGATACAAATGCAACTAGAACAGGTGAAATTGTCTAAAGCAGGGGTAGCCAACACGGTGCCCGCGGGCGCCTGGTTGCCCGCAGAGACCATGTGAGTTGCCCCCAACACATGTTCTAAAAATAACCCTAGTCACCATGAAACTCCTTATAAAAATTATAGTTGCTGTTCTTTTTAAATCGGAAATACTTACATTAATGAAGATTTTAAATTACAATATTTATTTATTTTTTTTTTTTTAAAAACAACGTCTTCGGTATAAATGAATTTTGACCTTGTCCGAGTCAGAGTTTACTGCGCATGATAAACCGCCACGTCACTGCTGCAGCGTCCGGACGCAGACTTTGGGAAGATATAGATGTGGTTTTTTACCCCCAAAACATGACAGAGAAGTGAAAGAAAAAACACTATTTTCACGATGACTGGGAGGAAGATTTCTTTTTCACGACAGTGAAAGATAAATGTATGTGTCCTATTTGCGGGGCGACTATTGCGACGGCAAAGCGGCACAATGTGGAGAGACGCTACTTTACCTGCCACGAAGCTTCCATGCTAACTAGTCACCTGCTAGCGCACATAGACTGGATGCGCACTACGGACAGGAAAAGCCCGGGACTTAAAAGCAGGTTTGCCATCTACTGCTCGGCAAAAAGTTTCTTCGTGGAGAAAAATGTACCATTAGAAACGCTTGTTTCAGTGACGACAGATGGGGCTCCTCCATGACGGTCGCCATGCAGGCTTCATTGTACGATGCAGAGGTGATCCAGACTTCCCAACATTCCTACATTACCACTGCAGCGTTCACCAGCAGGACATATGTATGTACAAAAGTGGCCGGATTTGATCACGTGATGACTCGTGTCGTGAAGATCATAAATGGCTCCAAAGCCAAACAACCAGGACATTGAAGGTGCTGCTGGAAGAGCTGTTAGCTGAACATGGTGACCTGTTACTACACACAGAAACCCCATGGATCAGCAGGAGACCAGGTTTACAGCGTTTTTTGTCACTGTTGGCCGAAATCAAAGAGTTGATGCAATACAAAGGGGAAGACATCTCGCTGCTTGAGGACACTGAGTGGATTCTTGACCTTGTATTTTTAACGGACATCACTGGGAAACTGAACCATCTGAACTGTGAGCTGCAAGGTAAAGGTAAGACATGATAAGCTCTGCAATGCCAGGCTTCCCACTAACACACATTTACAGACAAAGAAAGAGGTAACATGTTGTCATTCAAAACACCGTGCCATTACACAAAAATGTGAAAAATAATTTGTTGAAAACATTTAATGATTTGTTGTTATGATCTGTTAAAAATGTTGCAACGCTGGTGAAAAATGCTGGTGATTAGTACTAATGTGATAGGATTCATTTCAAAATGTGAAAGAGTTGATTTTTTTTTCTTACACAACTGATAATTTATACAAACATGGGACAGAGTTCATGAATTGTTCAAAAATGTTACAAAGGTAGTGGTTTGTACAAATGAAGCATGATTTGATGACAGTTAATGATTTCCTAAAAATGTTAGAAGTGATAATTTGCACAGAAATGTAACTGGTGTGATTTTGAACAAAATGCTGCAAATATGCTGATTCATACAAAACTGCCAAGAAAGATATTTACAAAAGTTTCAGAGATGGGATACCTCTGACTTTTAAATATTGGAACACATTTCCATATATATATGTGTGTGTGTGTGTGTGTGTGTGTGTGTGTGTGTGTGTGTGTGTGTGTGTGTGTGTGTGTTTCCTACCATCATTGTTGTGGAAATCATTGTTAATTATTGTAAGGAATAATTAACATAAATGTGATCAGACAGTCTCTTTACATATTATTATTTTCATATTATTATTATTTAAAGATAATGGCACAAGTTTGCTATTGAGGAAGTTTGTATCAAACAAGGTGCCCTTCGTACTACTCAGTACCCTTGAAGTTGCTCTCAGGTTCAAAAAGGTTGGTGACTCCTGGTCTAAAGAATATGTGTTGTTGCTGAAATTTTGCAGGAGAAACAAGCTTAGTTAAAATACAATTGTAAAAGAAGTTGAAGTTGCTGTGTGTTTACACTGAATGAATTTGAAAGTGTTTAGCAAGTTCTGAGCTAAGTTGAGGTATCAGTTGAAATCACTGAAAGCAGGTAAAAACTGGAGTTGGTGTGATAGTAAACTGGATAAAGGTTGGGACTTTCCCACACAAGGCTTAACAAATTCGAGGCCTTTCTTTTGTCACTTTGGCTTTGTGATTTGTTTTCTTGCTGGGAAATTCTCTCCCAGACTGCGACAGATTTTCCTCCAGGATTTCTGTCTTTTTCTGCCTTAATTTTCTCCTCTGTCTTCACCAGTCTTCCAGACCAACTGTGGAGAAGCATTCCCAAAGCAGGAGGATGCCACCCCCAGGCTTCAACATACAGTGCCTATAAAAAATATTCACCCCTACTTGAAAGTTTTCCCTTTTATTGCTTTTCAATATTGAATCATGGTCAATATAATTGGGCTTTTTGGACAAGAATTAAGCAAAAAGACTCTTTAATGACAAAGTGAAAACAGATTTTGAGAAAGTAATGTCATTAACTACGAATATAAAATCAAGTATATACCTCCTCTAAAGTGACTCAACTAACTTAACACAGGAGCAGTCAGTAAGTGCTAGAATTTTACTTGTACATTCTTGTACAAGACGTTTTGTTTGCGCCAAAATTTATGGTGATTTTTTTTTTCAAAGAAAACCTTTCTGGAGTATTTTTCACACCCTCCTTTACATTATTTCATCATATGGCACGTTTTGACAACATGTTTGAAAAATGGCATTTTTTTTCGACATAGTATAGTAAGGCGTTTTTTTTGCGCCAAAATTCATGGTGATTTTTTTTTCAAAGAAAACCTTTCTGGAGTGTTTTTCACGCCCTCCTTTACATTATTTCATCATATGGCACGTTTTTACAACATGTTTAAAAAATGGCATTTTTTTTCGACATAGTATAGTAAGGCGTTTTTTTTTGCGCCAAAATTCATGGTGATTTTTTTTTCAAAGAAAACCTTTCTGGAGTGTTTTTCACGCCCTCCTTTACATTATTTCATCATATGGCACGTTTTTACAACATGTTTGAAAAATGGCATTTTTTTTTCGACATAGTATAGTAAGGCGTTTTTTTGAGCCAAAATTCATAATGATTTTTTTTTTCAAAGAAAACTTTTCTGGAGTGTTTTTCATGGCCTCCTTGACATCATTTCATCATATGGCACGTTTTTACAACATGTTTGAAAAATGGCATTTTTTTTCGACATAGTATAGTAAGGCGTTTTTTTTTGCGCCAAAATTCATGGTGATTTTTTTTTCAAAGAAAACCTTTCTGGAGTGTTTTTCACGCCCTCCTTTACATTATTTCATCATATGGCACGTTTTTACAACATGTTTGAAAAATGGCATTTTTTTTCGACATAGTATAGTAAGGCGTTTTTTTTGCGCCAAAATTCATGGTGATTTTTTTTTCAAAGAAAACCTTTCTGGAGTGTTTTTCACGCCCTCCTTTACATTATTTCATCATATGGCACGTTTTTACAACATGTTTGAAAAATGGCATTTTTTTTCGACATAGTATAGTAAGGCGTTTTTTTTGCGCCAAAATTCATGATGATTATTTTTTTTCAAGAAAACCTTTCTGGAGTGTTTTTCACACCCTCCTTTACATTATTTCATCATATGGCACGTTTTTACAACATGTTTGAAAAATGGCATTTTTTTTCGACATAGTATAGTAAGGGTTTTTTTTGCGCCAAAATTCATGATGATTTTTTTTCAAAGATAAACTTTCTGGAGTGTTTTTCATGGCCTCCTTGACATTATTTCATCATATGGCACGTGTTTACAACATGTTTGAAAAATGGCATTTTTTTTCGACATTAGTAAGGCGTTTTTTTTTTCGCCAAAATTCATGTTGATTTTTTTTCAAAGATAAACTTTCTGGAGTGTTTTTCATGGCCTCCTTGACATTATTTCATCATATGGCACGTTTTTACAACATGTTTGAAAAATGGCATTTTTTTTCGACATAGTATAGTAAGGCGTTTTTTTTGCGCCAAAATTCATGATAATTTTTTTTTTTTCAAAGAAAACCTTTCTGGAGTGTTTTTCACGCCCTCCTTTACATTATTTCATCATATGGCACGTTTTTACAACATGTTTGAAAAATGGCATTTTTTTTCGACATAGTATAGTAAGGCGTTTTTTTTTGCGCCAAAATTCATGATGAGTTGTTTTTTTGAAAGAAAACCTATCTGGAGTGTTTTTCTCGGCCTCCTTGACATTATTTCATCATATGGCACGTTTTTACAACATGTTTGAAAAATGGCATTTTTTTCGACATAGTATAGTAAGGCGTTTTTTTTTTGCGCCAAAATTCATGGTGATTTTTTTTTTCAAAGAAAACCTTTCTGGAGTGTTTTTCACGCCCTCCTTTACATTATTTCATCATATGGCACGTTTTTACAACATGTTTAAAAAATGGCATTTTTTTTCGACATAGTATAGTAAGGCGTTTTTTTTGCGCCAAAATTCATGGTGATTTTTTTTTCAAAGAAAACCTTTCTGGAGTGTTTTTCACGCCCTCCTTTACATTATTTCATCATATGGCACGTTTTTACAACATGTTTGAAAAATGGCATTTTTTTTCGACATAGTATAGTAAGGCGTTTTTTTGAGCCAAAATTCATAATGATTTTTTTTTTTCAAAGAAAACTTTTCTGGAGTGTTTTTCACGCCCTCCTTTACATTATTTCATCATATGGCACGTTTTTACAACATGTTTGAAAAATGGCATTTTTTTTCGACATAGTATAGTAAGGCGTTTTTTT